>NC_086449.1:662234709-662462129 GCF_028390025.1 Pseudophryne corroboree | reverse complement strand
GTATTTGGCTCACCTTGACAAAGGGGCTTGCGTGCCCCGAAACGTTGGAACACTTAGCCCGTTTTATGGAATAAATAGCACCAGCACTTCACCTCCATTTGGCTGTGTCAGTCTCAGAGTGCCGCTGTTTGTACTACAGTTACTTATCTGCATGAATTTCTCCAGAAGGCACCTGAGCAAATAATAAGAATTTACTTACCGATAATTCTATTTCTCGTAGTCCGTAGTGGATGCTGGGAACTCCGTAAGGACCATGGGGAATAGCGGCTCCGCAGGAGACTGGGCACAAAAGTAAAGCTTTAGGACTACCTGGTGTGCACTGGCTCCTCCCCCTATGACCCTCCTCCAAGCCTCAGTTAGGATACTGTGCCCGGACGAGCGTACACAATAAGGAAGGATTTATGAATCCCGGGTAAGACTCATACCAGCCACACCAATCACACCGTACAACTTGTGATCTGAACCCAGTTAACAGCATGATAACAGAGGAGCCTCTGGATAGATGGCTCACAACAATAACCCGATTTAGTTAACAATAACTATGTACAAGTATTGCAGACAATCCGCACTTGGGATGGGCGCCCAGCATCCACTACGGACTACGAGAAATAGAATTATCGGTAAGTAAATTCTTATTTTCTCTGACGTCCTAGTGGATGCTGGGAACTCCGTAAGGACCATGGGGATTATACCAAAGCTCCCAAACGGGCGGGAGAGTGCGGATGACTCTGCAGCACCGAATGAGAGAACTTCAGGTCCTCCTCAGCCAGGGTATCAAATTTGTAGAATTTAGCAAACGTGTTTTTCCCTGACCAAGTAGCTGCTCGGCAAAGTTGTAAAGCCGAGACCCCTCGGGCAGCCGCCCAAGATGAGCCCACCTTCCTTGTGGAATGGGCTTTTACAGATTTTGGCTGTGGCAGGCCTGCCACAGAATGTGCAAGCTGAATTGTATTACAAATCCAACGAGCAATAGTCTGCTTAGAAGCAGGAGCACCCAGCTTGTTGGGTGCATACAGGATAAACAGCGAGTCAGATTTTCTGACTCCAGCCGTCCTGGAAACATATATTTCCAAGGCCCTGACTACGTCCAACAACTTGGAGTCCTCCAAGTCACTAGTAGCCGCAGGTACCACAGTAGGTTGGTTCAGATGAAACACTGAAACCACCTTAGGGAGAAAATGAGGACAAGTCCTCAATTCCGCCCTGTCTGAATGGAAGATCAGATAAGGGCTTTTACAGGATAAAGCCCGCCAATTCTGACACGCGCCTGGCCGAGGCCAGGGCCAACAACATGACCACTTTCCATGTGAGATATTTTAACTCCACAGATTCAAGTGGTTCAAACCAATGTGACTTTAGGAACCCCAAAACTACATTGAGATCCCAAGGTGCCACTGGAGGCACAAAAGGAGGCTGTATATGCAGTACCCCTTTTACAAACGTCTGAACTTCAGGAACTGAAGCTAGTTCTTTCTGGAAGAAAATTGACAGGGCCGAAATTTGAACCTTAATGGACCCCAATTTTAGGCCCATAGACACTCCTGTTTACAGGAAATGCAGGAATCGACCTAGTTGAAATTCCTCCATCGGGGCCTTACTGGCCTCGCACCACGCAACATATTTTCGCCAAATGCGGTGATAAATGCTTTGCGGTTACATCCTTCCTGGCTTGATCAGGGTAGGGATGACTTCATCCGGAATGCCTTTTTCCTTCAGGATCCGGCGTTCAACCTCCCTGCCGTCAAACGCAGCCGCGGTAAGTCTTGGAATAGACAGGGTCCTTGCTGGAGCAGGTCCCTTCTTAGAGGTAGAGGCCACGGGTCCTCCGTGAGCATCTCTTGAAGTTCCGGGTACCAAGTCCTTCTTGGCCAATCCGGAGCCACGAGTATAGTTCTTACTCCCCTCCGTCTTATAATTCTCAGTACTTTTGGTATGAGAGGAAGAGGAGGGAACACATACACTGACTGGTACACCCACGGTGTTACAAGAGCGTCCACAGCTATTGCCTGAGGGTCCCTTGACCTGGCGCAATACCTGTCCAATTTTTTGTTTAGGCGGGACGCCATCATGTCCACCTTTGGTTTTTCCCAACGGTTTACAATCATGTGGAAGACTTTTGGGTGAAGTCCCCACTCTCCCGGGTGGAGGTCGTGCCTGCTGAGGAAGTCTGCTTCCCAGTTGTCCACTCCCGGAATGAACACTGCTGACAATGCTATCACATGATTTTCCGCCCAGCTAAAAATCCTTGCAGCTTCTGCCATTGCCCTCCTGCTTCTTGTGCCGCCCTGTCTGTTTACGTGGGCGACTGCCGTGATGTTGTCCGACTGGATCAGCACCGGCTGACCTTGAAGCAGAGGTCTTGCTTGGCTTAGGGCATTGTAAATGGCCCTTAGCTCCAAAATATTTATGTGAAGTGATGTTTCCATGCTTGACCACAAGCCCTGGAAATTTCTTCCCTGTGTGACTGCTCCCCAGCCTCGCAGGCTGGCATCCGTGGTCACCAGGACCCAGTCCTGAATGCCGAATCTGCGGCCCTCTAGAAGATGAGCACTCTGCAACCACCACAGGAGAGACACCCTTGTCTTTGGTGACAGGGTTATCCGCTGATGCATCTGAAGATGCGATCCGGACCATTTGTCCAGCAGGTCCCACTGGAAAGTTCTTGCGTGGAATCTGCCGAATGGAATTGCTTCGTAGGAAGCCACCATTTTTCCCAGGACCCTTGTGCACTGATGCACTGACACTTGGCCTGGTTTTAGGAGGTTTCTGACTAGTTCGGATAACTCCCTGGCTTTCTCCTTCGGGAGAAACACCTTTTTCTGGACTGTGTCCAGGATCATCCCTAGGAATAGAAGACGTGTCGTCGGGATCAGCTGCGATTTTGGAATATTGAGAATCCAACCGTGCTGCCGCAACACTACTTGAGATAGTGCTACCCCGACTACCAACTGTTCCCTGGATCTTGCCCTTATCAGGAGATCGTCCAAGTAAGGGATAACTAAAACTCCCTTCCTTCGAAGGAGTAGCATCATTTCGGCCATTACTTTGGTAAAGACCCGGGGTGCCGTGGACAAACCAAACGGCAGCGTCTGAAACTGATAGTGACAGTTCTGTACCACAAACCTGAGGTACCCTTGGTGAGAAGGGTAAATTGGGACATGGAGATAAGCATCCTTGATGTCCAGAGACACCATATAATCCCCTTCTTCCAGGTTCGCAATCACCGCTCTGAGTGACTCCATCTTGAATTTGAACCTTTGTGTGTAAGTGTTCAAGGATTTCAGATTTAAAACAAGTCTCACCGAGCCGTCCGGCTTCGGTACCACAAACAGCGTGGAATAATACCCCTTTCCCTGTTGTAGGAGGGGTACCTTGATTATCACCTGCTGGGAATACAGCTTGTGAATGGCTTCTGCTGCAGCCTTTTTCCTCTCCCTCTGCCACGGGGCAGAAATGAGGAGCCTTTTGCCCGCTTGCCCTTATGGGGCCGAAAGGACTGCGCCTGATAATACGGCGTCTTCTTATGTTGAGAGGCTACCTGGGGTAAAAATGTGGATTTCCCAGCCGTTGCCGTGGCCACCAGGTCTGTTAGACCTACCCCAAATAACTCCTCCCTTTTATAAGGCGATACTTCCATATGCCTTTTGGAATCAGCATCACCTGACCACTGTCTTGTCCATAACCCTCTTCTGGCAGAAATGGACAGCGCACTTACTCTTGATGCCAGTCGGCAAATATCCCTCTGTGCATCACGCATATATAGAAATGCATCTTTTAAATGCTCTATAGTCAGTAATATACTGTCCCTATCTAGGGTATCAATATTGTCAGTCAGGGAATCCGACCAAGCCACCCCAGCACTGCACATCCAGGCTGAGGCGATTGCTGGTCGCAGTATCACACCCGTGTGAGTGTATATACATTTTTAAGATATTTTCCTGCTTTCTGTCAGCAGGTTCCTTAAGGGCGGCCGTATCCGGGGACGGTAGTGCCACCTGTTTAGACAAGCGTGTGAGCGCTTTATCCACCCTAGGGGGTGTTTCCCAACGTGCCCTATCCCCTGGCGGGAAGGGGTATGATGCCAATAACTTTTTAGGAATTAACAGTTTTTATCGGGGGAAACCCACGCATCATCACACACTTCATTTAATTCCTCAGATGCAGGAAAAACTACAGGCAGTTTTTTCTCACCCAACATAATACCCTTTTTAGTGGTACTGGTATTATCAGAAATATGTAAAACATTTTCTATAGCCTCAATCATGTAACGTGTGGCCCTATTGGAAGTCACATTCGTCTCTTAATCGTCGACACTGGAGTCAGTATCCGTGTCGGCGTCTGTATCTGCCATCTGAGGTAACGGGCGTTTTAGAGCCCCTGATGGCTTTTGAGACACCTGGACAGGCACAGGCTGAGTAGCCGGCTGTCTCATGTCATCAATCTTTTGTAAAGAGCTGACACTGTCACGTAATTCCTTCCATAAGCTCAGCCACTCAGGTGTCGACTCCCTAGGGGGTGACATCTCCATTACAGGCAATTGCTCCGCCTCCACACCATTTTCCTCCTCATACATGTCGACACAATCGTACCGACACACAGCACACACACAGGGAATGCTCTGATAGAGGACAGGACCCCACTAGCCCTTTGGGGAGACAGAGGGAGAGTATGCCAGCACACACCAGAGCGCTATATATATACAGGGATAACCTTATAGAAGTGTTTTTCCCCTTATAGCTGCTGTTTTATTAATACTGCGCCTAATTAGTGCCCCCCTCTCTTTTTTAACCCCTTTCTGTAGTGTAGTAACTGCAGGGGAGAGCCAGGGAGCTTCCCTCCAACGGAGCTGTGAGAGAAAATGGCGCCAGTGTGCTGAGATAGGCTCCGCCCCTTTTTTGCTGACTTTTCTCCCGCATTTTTATGGATTCTGGCAGGGGTTAAAATACATCCATATAGCCCTGGGGGTTATATGTGATGTATGTTTGCCAGCCAAGGTGTTTTTATTGCTGCTCAGGGCGCCCCCCCCAGCGCCCTGCACCCTCAGTGACTGCAGTGTGAGGTGTGTATGAGGAGCAATGGCGCACAGCTGCAGTGCTGTGCGCTACCTTGGTGAAGACTGATGTCTTCTGCCGCCGATTTTCCGGACCTCTTCTTGCTTCTGGCTCTGTAAGGGGGCCGGCGGCGCGGCTCTGGGACCGGACTCCGAGGCTGGGCCTGTGTTCGGTCCCTCTGGAGCTAATGGTGTCCAGTAGCCAAGAAGCCCAAGCAGGCTGCAAGCAGGCAGGTTCGCTTCTTCTCCCCTTAGTCCTTCGATGCAGTGAGCCTGTTGCCAGCAGGTCTCACTGAAAATAAAAAACCTAAAACTAAACTTTCACTAAGAAGCTCAGGAGAGCCCCTAGTGTGCACCCTTCTCGGCCGGGCACAAAAATCTAACTGAGGCTTGGAGGAGGGTCATAGGGGGAGGAGCCAGTGCACACCAGGTAGTCCTAAAGCTTTACTTTTGTGCCCAGTCTCCTGCGGAGCCGCTATTCCCCATGGCCCTTACGGAGTTCCCAGCATCCACTAGGACGTCAGAGAAATAAGGGTAGCAATATGCGTGAGATACACGGAATAGGAACCACCCAGCAGCTATTGGCACACACAGTCACATGTACAATGCAGAAATTGTTACTACAATACAACTGCACTGGACTAGCAATACGAAGTAAAGCTATATATGTATACAGATATAACAATGCACAGTAAATACTGGTATGTATATCACACGGTACTTGTACTGAAATATCCCTGTAGTAATGCACTTTTCTTAACTAACACTGTCTAAACGACATGTAGAATACTTAAGTGTCCTGTAAATGCACAGCGCTGATGAGACAGGCGGCTTTACAGAGGAGACAATGCCCAGCAGTCCCAAGATCAGCGCAGCTCTGTGTAATGGTGCCCAAACGCTGACAGGGAGTGAGGGAGATAGAGATGCAGCTCCAGAGCGGGAACATTTGCAGTAAATGATGCCTTGGGCCGGGGGGAGGGGCTACAGGTCAGCGCCTTATCCCACATGCTGGACTTCACCACCGGGTACTGCGGGGCCTATAAACAAACGGATTTTAGTAAATCCGACCTGTGCCCCTTGCCCTGGTGGATATAGTGGGGTCCCTGCACGGCCACAGTGTCCATGCCAGCGGCGCAGTCCGTCTCCGGAGACCGCGCCAGATTGCGATTTTGGCGAGTCCTGTCTGGGGGACCCTCTTACCTCCTCCCTAAGCTTGCGGCCACGCAATCCCGGAGAGCAGCGGCGGGTGTGTGCCTGATGAAGCTGGAGCACCTTCGCTGTAAGTCCCCGGCAACCAGGGCACGGGAGTGTACAGCGCCGCTGGGGGAGGTGAGGGAGCCGCAGCACGATCTGTCGGACTGACATATAGCACTTCTAAGTGCCTGCGCTGCGGCCCTTGAAGTCTTTTCTTCAGAAAAACTCTTTCCAGGGCTGCCTAGCACAGCCCTCCCTGTTAGCTGCTGCACTGCAGGCACCAACTGAGCTCCAGTGCCTGGAGGCGGGGTTATAGAGCAGGCGGTGCAAGGCATCCTGGGAACAGTCAAAGCTTTAGCCTGTTGGTGCCTCGGATCAAGACCCATCTCTACACCCCGATGTTATTCCCTGTAGAATACAGTGTACCCCGCTGCAGAAAATAAATAAATAAAAATCACCTACAGTATTACCTACCTCTTTCTAAATCCATCTGTTCTGGAGACTTGTCTGGCTCCTGAGGCGGTACAACCATTGCCAGAGCATGCATCGGTACACGTGAAACCTATAGAAGTGCATGTGTGAAATATAAAAACACAATGTTATTTAATGACCTCAAATGATGTTAATTCAGTAGGTAATGCTCAAATCACTTATTTTATAAATTGTTAAATTGTTCTCGCACATTAAAAACCCCATCTATGGCTAAAATTCAGATATACATGCAAAGGTTTTTGTACTTTGACATATTTGAAGCACTTCATGTTATATATGGTATCCGGTCTATGAAAGTACACTAAAAAGGTTTACAGTCAACAGGTTGACTAATAATGGTCGACATGTACAAAAGTAGACACTTATTTGGTCGACACAAGTCTTGTTTTTCATACTTTACCATCCATGTGGACTAAAAGTGACAAAAACATGAAGACCATTTCCATATGATCTTTTGACCCTGTCGACAATGCATGTCGACCACTAGTAGTCACCGTATAGACTGTGACCTTTTTAATGTAGATTTAATGATCTACATGCCAAACCATACTTGCTACGAAGTAAACACAAGTTGTTTTTTATCCAGCTTTATGTTTTATATAGGGTGTACCTTACGTCTTCCAGACCTAGATGCAATTACAACCCTCACATTCCTAAATGTGGGCTGGTCCCTGATAGATTTTCTCATCTTCTCTGGTTACACATTTTTTGGAGTAAGATCATGAGGTGTATTGGCAGGATGGGCATCGCGGTCTCACTTTTCTTCCACATCATTTGTCTATTTGGCCTTCATCTAGCAGACTGAACCAATGCAGGTAAACAGGAATAGGATTCCACTGTGCTTACATAAACTGATAATTGGTAGGGCATGTATTGCCTCCACAGACCCCAATATTGGTATCGGCTATCCCTTATAAATTGATTGTGCGAGCCATGAAGGATTAAAGATTTCTTTATACTAAAAAGAATAAAATAAAATAAATAAATAAAAAACCACAACAAGTATGGGCCACTCAGGCGAAAAAGGATCTGACTTGATGTACAGTATTTGTCTCTCACACATACTATACAAGAACCCTTTCTCTGCTGCTTCCCACTTTAATCAGACTGTTTTCCAATGGGATCTTACCCTTGTCACACTTACTATATACACACTGGTAAATCCTTGCTACTGTAGAGCCTTACACATTCATTTAGACAGCAAATTATGTATCACTTTACAAAATAATTAACAAGGATTATTACACCTTTATCTCTAGGGGGGAAAAAAAAATCATAAAAGCTTCTTACCGAAAGTTGATCATGAGGTGGGGGTGTTATCTGACAGATGTCAGTAGATGGGACTGTTAAAACATTGTTTGGGTAATCCAATAGATAAGAAACAACATTGGTATGACCACCCTTTGCAGCTTCTATTAACATTGTGGAACCATCCTGTACAAAAAAAAACATAAAACCCAAAACATAAAATTACTCTTTATTAATAGAAAAACAAATCTACATTTCAAACAATTTAAAATGAACTAAAATTGTAAACTTTCCCCCCCATTTTGCATACTGAGAAGCAAATTAGTTAACACTCCTACCACTCTATACCCCCACTGTGGGGTGTATTCAATAGCTATCGGAAGCTGCAGACTTGTCGGAAAGACGTCAGATTCCAGTCGGAATGGGATCCGACCTACTCAAAAAGCAGTTTTTTTTTCTGACAAGTCGGGAATTCCCAACTTGTTGGAAAACACGTGGATCGGCGGAATAGGCGCCGATCCGCGTGCTTCTGTCGGAAACATGACCATATCAGACAGGTTTTGGCCCTGTTTCCGACAATTTCAATCTGACTTTAAAATAAAGTCGGATTGAGCAGGGCGTCCCCCCCGGCCACGCTCCTCACCCATAACCGCCGCAGACATCAACCCCCCTGCCGCATGACTTTTCCCTCTGCCGTCCACCTCCCCCCGCCACCGCTGTCAGCACACCAAGTACCCGATGACAGCAGAGGCAGGAAAGGACCCCTGGTACGGCCAAATCCGACAGTCTGATTTGGCTGTCCATTGAATAGCCCTTGTCAGATCCATTCCGACAAATGCATGTCGGAATGGTTCAGTCACTTATTGAATACACCCCTGTGTCTGCGTAAGAAAGCAGAATTAATTTTTTCACCATGCCCCAAAGGGCAGGAAGTTTTAGATCACATGGAGCTACTTAGAGGGAATGAATGGTGATCGCAAGGTCTGCACTTCAGGTAAGAGATGTTCTCTCTAAAATCAAAACAAAGGGGCCAAAACCCAAACATTCAAACAGCGGACCAAAGATTCTTACAATTTAAATGTTCGCACACGCTCAAACCACAAAATAATGCTTAGTGCTTATCACAAAACAAAAAAACCTTATTCCACCACTCAATAAATCACTTCATCACATGAAACGTCTCTGTGGTTAGCACCGTGCAGGCATTTTCACGGACAGGCAGAGGGGTGGGGCTGAACCGGAAGTAGGGGTCGGTGCGAGTGTGGCGCGGAGCTCGGTACACAAGGAGTATCTGCTCCATGCAGGCATCTCCACAGACTGGCAGGCTGAGCCAAAGGCCTGTAGGAGGGGAGAATTCGGCCCGGTGAAGGAGGCTGTAGGAGCAGGCATTAAGTGACTGTGCAGTATTCAGGAGGAGCCCAGGTGGAGAAGAGAGGGGCAAGCAGCAGGAGAGTCAAGTGCTACTCCGGGTGAGTGTGAGGAGGAGCATCTGAGCAGCAGGAGTGGGGGTAAGTGTGTGCTGCTGAGTCGATTAACCACTGGAGTGGAATGTGTGTGCTTGTTTTTTTTTTTTTTTTTTTGACAAGGTGCCGTGAGCTGCTGGACAGTGCCAACGTGGGGAAGCAGGGACCTGTGAAAAGGTGCTGCTACAGGAGAAGCTGCTGAATCCACCTGGACACTGCCGGAAGCCAGGTGCACATCAGCAGGTGGGATGTAGGGGCAAGGAGACAGAGCAACTGCAAGTGGAGAGGACACTACGTAAGGAGAAGGGAGGTGGCAAGGCGGTGACGCAGGAGAGGGCCCCCGCAGATCATTATTAGCTTTCCTACTCTATTGTATAAGTGATTGCTTTTCTTCTTTTCTCTCTCCCCTGGTCTTTGATTGAATTAGCTGTTTCTGTTCTGCGGTGAATATTGTTTCTCTTCACAGCTAGGCCATAGTACAATACTGTATTGCATAGCTTGAATTGTTTATATGGTTTGTATTGGAGCTTGTTTTTTTGGGGGGAATGTAATAGGGAGTTAGAGTTGTCAAGCAAATGGGCCGTGATTGAGAATCTCACTCCGTGCATGTCGTGCAAGCTGTATGCACACCTGGGAGCAACCGCCGCAGTGTGAATACATCTGCGCGAGGTGTGTGCGAATGGCTGCTCTGGAAGCCCAGGTAACTGATCTAGAGCAAGCCGTTACACAACTGAGGGATATTAATCTAGAGCAAAGCCTACATAGAATGGTGGAGGAGTTGCAGGGGGGCGGGGGACACCGGTGGACGAGGAAACCAGGTGGGTCACAGATAGAAGGAAGAAAGAGGGGGGGGCACACGACATCTCTGAACTACCAAACCCCAATAAATTCGCCAGATTGGACGAAGATTTGAAGGATAGTAGTGAGGAAATGACGGAGCTGGAGGAGACTGTTCCCTCTTACAACCGGAGGAGCGGTCTCTCCGGCACAGATGGGTTAAAAGAAAGCGAGGTACCTAGTCAGATTATGGAGGTAGGGGATTCTATTATCAGGAAGACAGATAGGGCAATCTGCTACCAGGATCGTGATCGCAGTACAGTCTGTTGTCTCCCGGGTGCTCGGGAATGGCACATCACGGACCAAGTAGAAAGAGTGTTGTGAGGGGCTGAAAAATACCCGGAGGTCTTGGTGCATATTGGCACCAATGACAAAGTTAGTGGTAAGTGGGATGTCCTTAAGAAAGATTATAGAGATTTAGAGATTAGGGAGGTAAATGTGGGCCTTAGAGACTGGTGTAGGAAAATAGGATTTTAATTACCTACCGGTAAATCATTTCTCGTAGTTCGTAGAGGATGCTGGGGTTCCATTTAGTACAATGGGGTATAGACGGGTCCACTAGGAGCCATGGGCACTTTAAGAGTTTAAAAGTGTGGGCTGGCTCCTCCTTCTATGCCCCTCCTACCAGACTCAGTTTAAAAAATGTGCCCGAGGAGGCGGACATACTTCGAGAGAAGGAAATACACAGAAAGTGGTGAGATTCACACCAGCTCACACATAACAAAAGTAACAATGCAGGAAAACGAAGCACTGGGCGGGCGCCCAGCATCCTCTACGGACTACAAGAAAAGGATTTACCGGTAGGTAATTAAATTCCTATTTTCTCTTATGTCCTAGAGCAGAGGTTCTCAAACTCGGTCCTCAGGGGCCCACACAGTGCATGTTTTGCAGGTCTCCTCACAGAATCGCAAGTGAAATAATTAGCTCCACCTGTGTACCTTTTAAAATGTGTCGAGTAATTAATACACCTGTGCACCTGCTGGGTTACCTGCAAAACATGCACTGTGTGGGCTCCCGAGGACCGAGTTTGAGAACCTCTGTCCTAGAGGATGCTGGGGTCCATTTAGTACCATGGGGATGTACCAAAGCTCCCAGAACGGGAGGGAGTGTGCTGAGGTTCCTGCAGAACAGATTGATCAAACTGAAGGTCCTCAGAGGCCAAAGTATCGAACTTGTAGAACTTAGCAAACGTGTTCGATCCTGACCAAGTAGCTGCTTGGCAAAACTGTAAAGCCTAGACACCCCAGGCAGCCGCCCAGGAAGAACCCACTTTACGACGCAAGCCTGATGTAGAAAAGCATGCTGGATAGTAAACCTAATCCAGCGAGAAATCATCTGCTTAGAAGCAGGACACCCAACCTTGTTGGGATTATAAAGGACAAACAGAGCGTCCGACTTCCTGTGACGAGAAGTTCTCTTCACATATATTTTCAAAGCCCTCACAACATCCAAGGATTTTTAGGCAATTGAGGAGTCAGTAGCAACTGGCACCACAATAGGTTGTTTGATATAAAAAACCGACACAACCTTCGGGAAGAAATTGCTGACGCGTTCTGAGCTCAGCTCTAGCTTCATGGAAAATCAAGTAGGGGCTCTTGCATGACAATGCCCCCAATTCTGACACACGTCTAGCAGATGCCAATACCAACACTGTGACCACCTTCCAAGTAAGAAACTTGATGTTCACCTCCTGTAAAGGCTCAAACTAATCCGATTGCAGGAACTGCAGCACCACATTAAGATTCCAAGGTGCTGTAGGAGGCACAAAGGGTGGTTGGCCGAGCAGAACCCCTTTTAAGAATATCTGAACCTCAGGGAGAACAGCCAATTGTTTCTGGAAGAAAATGGACAAGGCCGAAATCTGGACTGTTATGGAGCCCAAGCGTAGGCCCACATCCACACCTGCTTGCAGAAAGAGGAGAAACCGTCCTAGTCGAAACTCCATCGTAGGAAACTTCTTGGATTCACACTAAGACACATACTTTTTCCAAATCCGATGGAAATCTTTAGACGTTACTCCATTCCTAGCATGGATCAGAGTAGGAATAACCTTGTTCGGAATGCCCTTCCGAGCTAAGATCTGGCGTTCAACCTCCATACCGTCAAACGTAGCTGTGGTGAGTCTTGATAGGCGAACGGCCCCTGTTGAAGAAGGTCCTCGCAAAGAGGAAGAGGCCTCGGATCCTCCAGCAGTAATTCCAGAATATCCGCATACCAAGCCATTCTTGGCTAGTCCGGGGCAATGAGGATCGCCTGAACTCTTGTTCTTTATTAGTTTGAGAATCCTTGGGATGAGTGAGAGTAGAGGGAACACATACACTGACTGGAACACCCACGGAGTTACAAGGGCGTCCACTGCCACTGCTTGCAGGTCTCTCGGCCTGGAACCGTACCTCCAAAGTTTCTTGTTGAGGCAGGAGGCCATCATGTCTATTTGAGGTACACCACATCGACTGGTTACCTCTGCAAACACCTCCAGGTGGAGGCCCATTCTCCTGGATGGAGATGGTGTCTGCTTGGGAAGTCTGCTTCCCAGTTGTCCACTCCCGAAATGAAGATTGCCGACAGCACCACTGCATGCTTTTCTGCCCAGATGAGGATTCTTGTTACCTCTGACATTGCCGCTCTGCTCTTCGTTCCGCCCTGTCGGTTTATGTAGGCCGTTACATTGGCCGACTGAACCTGAATGGCCTGATCTTGCAAAAGATGTGCCGCTTGTAGAAGGCCGTTGTATATGGCCCTTAGTACCAGAATGTTTATCGGAAGGATGGATTCCAGACTTGACCACTTTCCTTAGAAGTTTTCCCCTTGGGTGACTGCTCCCCAACCTCTGAGACTTGCATCCGTGGTTAGTAGGATCCAATTCTGAATTCTGAATCCTGAACCTGCGGCCCTCGAGAAGGTGAGAAGCTTGTAGCCAGAGGAGTGAAATTCTGGCTTTCGGCGACAGACGTATCCGCTGGTGCATGTGAAGATGAGATTGTGACCATTTATCCAGGGGATCCAGTAGGAAGGAACTTGCATGAAATCTTCCGTACTGTAGAGCCTCGTAGGAGGCTACCATCTTCCCCAGAAGGCGAATGCACTAATGAACCGATACCCGGGTTGGCTTCAGGACATCCCAGACCATTGATTGGATCACTTTCTCCACCGGCAGAAAGACCATCTTCACTTCCGTGAAGAGTAAAGTCCCCAGGAAGGGCAGTCTCCTTGTCGGCTCCAAATGGGACTGTGGAAGGTTCAGGATCCACCCATGATCGTAGAGTAGTCGAGTTGAGAGAGCAATACTCTAACGGTCTCTCCCTGGAAGGTGCTTTTATCGGCAGAACGTCCAGATAGGGAATTATGTTCACTCCCTGCTTGCGAAGGAGTAGCATCATCTCTGCCATGACCTTGGTGAACACTCTCGGTGCTGTGGAGAGGCCAAATGGCAGCGCCTGGAACTGATCGCGACAGTCCAGCAGCGCATATCTTAGATAAGCCTGGTGAGGTGGCCAGATCGGAATGTGAAGGTACGCATCCTTGATATCCGGGGATACCAGGAATTCCCCCTCCTCCAGACCGGAGATCACCGCTCTCTGAAACTCCAACTTGAATTTGAATTCCCTCAAGTAGGGGTTCAATGACTTTAGATTTAATATCGGCCTTACCGATCCGTCCGGTTTTGGAACCACAAACAGGCTTGAGTAATAGCCCTTGTGTTTTTGGTGAGGTGGAACTGGAACAATGACTTTTGTTTGGACCAATTTTTGAATGGCTTCCTGTAGGATAGCACTTTCTGTCAGCGAAGCTGGTTAGCCTGATTTGAAGAATCTGTGAGGTGGGAGCACTTGAAACTCCAGTTTGTACCCCTGGGTAACAATATCTTTTACCTAGGGGTCTAGGCATGATGACGCCCAGACGTGACTGAAATTCTTAGTCTCGCTCCCACCTGACCGATCTCCAGGCTGGGAGGTCCACAGTCATGCTGAAGACTTTGAGGAAGCAGAACCTGGTTTCTGTTCCCGAGAACCTGTTGGTGCAGGTTTTCTGGAATTTCCCCTACCACCTCTAAAGAAAGTGGAAGGGGATTTGGATTTTCTAACTTTCGCGGTCCGAAAGGACTGCAGTGCAAACGTAGGATAAGATCACCTAGGCGGTGGCGCTGCTGAGGGAAGAAAGGTGGACTTACCCGCATCCAATGCATCCCCAAACAGAGCTTGACCTGTGAAGGGTAGGTTCTCCACACTTTTCTTGGATTCTGCATCCGCAGTCCATTGGCGTAGCCAGAGTCCTCTGCGTGCCGAGATCGCCATGGAAGTAGCCCTTGCATTCAGCATGCCAAGGTCCTTCATGGCATCCACCATGAAACCTGCAGAATCCTGTATGTGACTCAAAAACAATTCAATGTCACTCCTATCCATAGTAGTCTTCTAGTAACGTGACTGACCACTTTACTATGGCTTTAGAAATCCACGTACAAGAAATAGTGGGTCTTAAAGCTACGCTAGTAGCTGTGTAAAGTGATTTGAACGTAGTCTCAATCTTGCGGTCAGCCGGCTCTTCTAAAGCGGTTGAACCAGGGACAGGTAAAACCACCTTCTTTTTTTCCCACTTTTTTTCTGTCCTCTTCAGGGAAAGGGAAAGCAATAAGAAACCTTTTTGGGATCTGGAATTTTTTTCTCTGGGTTTTCCCAGGATTTTTCAAACTCCTTAGAAGCCGGGAAGGTAAGCGAGGAATTCTTACTTTCTGTAAAATTAGATTCCTCTACCTGCTCAGGTACCTTCTCAGTAATATGTAAAATGTCCCTAATGGCTTTAATCATTAGTTGCACCCCCTTTGCAAGTGATGCATCCCCCCCTTGCATATTCCCATCACCGTTCCCTGTGTCGGAGTCGGTGTCAGTTTGCATTATCTGGGCAAGTGTACGTTTTTGTGGGTATGTAGGGAAGGGGTCTTAGACAAAGCAGCGGGGGTTGAGTATGTCAAAACCCTCTACAGATTTTCTCAAAAAACTGAGTTTCTTTCTCATTATGTGACATCCTTGTTGAAATCTGGGATATCATTCCCCTTAAAGAATCCACCCATGGGGGTTCGGATTCAGAAGGCTGGAAAATCACATTGCAGTTCTGAGTACATGGAATAGACTCTTCAGGAGAAGATAAACACTCTGCAGCACAGGACACAGAGTCCTTAGACATGGTAATGTGAGATATATACAATTACACACACAGAAAACCGTTTCCCCCAGAGTACCTTCAGAGAGTCAGAGTATAAGGAGTCAGCCACACAGCACCCCAGTAGGCAGTTATGATAAAAGCCCAGCACTGACCAACTAACCTTAATAGGGTAGTTAGTACTGTTACCACACACTTCCTCCCCCCCCCCCCCCCCCCCCCCTTCCCCCCAGAGGTATAGCTGGAGTTATCTGAAGGGCAGCACTCCCTGTCAGCGTCTTTATTGTGATCTGCAGGGAGAAATTGATCTGCTCTGAGAGGAAGCCCCGCCCCTTGCAATGGCGCGCGGCTTCCCGCACTAAGTTGTTTATACTGGCCTGAGGTGTTTGTTGTTGACAGCAGGTAGAAGGTTGGAGGCGTTTTTAAACTAGATGCCGGGGGAGTTTAGCTAGAAAGTACGGGTCATGCAGTGAGAATTGTGAGGATGGAGGTAGTGAACAAAATGGGGGTAGGGAAAGAGAAGCCGGCAAGGGTATTAACATGGGTACTAATTAGCGTATTACCAAAACACTAACGAATGACTATTATGGGTCATCAATACTGAAGATAGAAAATGATGTTCCTAGCACAAGGGGAAATACTTATCTTAATTTTATGTATGTAAACGCTAGAAAGCAGTCTTTAAAACCTGATATACCGGAAAATATTCACGAGGGGACTGTAAATACTGTTGAGACATTATGGGTAGAAATGGCATGAGGGTCAAGGGAACAAAAAAGATAGTATTGGGGCTGGTATTATTGTGTCTGATGAGGAAATGTTACTGAAGCACATTGAAAAAGCAGCAAGAGTAGGAGACGTAATAGTGATGGGAGACTAACTATCCAGAGATAAACTGGACAAATGATTCATGTGATACTGCTAGGGGTAATATGTTTTTAAACACACTAAATGACAACTATTTACTTCAACTAATCAAGGAACCAACTAGGTACAATGCAATCTTAGACCTGTTATTAACTAATACTGGGGAACTGATATCAAATAATATTATATCAGGGGAGCCCATGGGAAAACAGTGACCACAATATGGTCACATTCAATATCCGTTTTCATAAACAGTCTTATATTGGCTAAACTAGGACTCTAAACTTTAGCAAAGCTTTGACATGATGAGGGAAGCTTTAAAAGGACATTGAATAGGAAACTGTTTCAAGGAATAAGTACTACAGAGAAATGGAAAGTATTAAATTCAATGCTCGATAATAATACTCGCAAATTCATTCCCATGGGCAGCAAACACAGGACTAAAAATTCCAAACCAATGTGGCTTAACAAAAAGATTAAGTAACAAATGGGCAAAAAAAACACGGGCATTTAAAAAAATACAAATCAGACGGGAATGCGGAGTCATTCCAGCACTAGAAGGATTGTAACAAAATATGCAAGAAAGCAATAAGAGCGGCTAAAGTAGAAACTAAAATAGCAAAGGAAAGCAAAATCAAACCCCAAAATTTCTTTTAAAATATATCAACAGCAGGAAGGAGAATTTAGGCCCTTTACAGGACAAGCTGGGAGACTTAATCAAAAACGATAATGACATAGCGGACAAATGAAATTAGTTTTTATCATCTGTATTTACGAGAGAGGACCAGATGCAGGGATTAACCCACAATCTCAACAAAGATAATGTCCCACTGCTAAGTGCTTATTTAAGTGAGGAGGTAGTCTGTGACAGATAAAAAAAATAAAAAATAAGATTAATAAGTCACCTGTTCGTGACTGAATTCACCCAAGGGTTCTCATGGAGCGTCACTCTGAACTAGCTTTTATAAAACAATTAGTGCGAACCTTGATCAGGGTAAGAAAGTGGATGTAATGTTTTTAGACTTTGCTAAAGCTTTCGACACAGTACCGCACATGAGACTTACCTGTAAGTTACAAGAACTAGGGCTAGGGAGCATAATATGCACTTGGGTCAGAAATTGGTTAGATAATAGGGAGCAGCGCATTCTGGTAAAAGGAACTTTTTCAAATTGTACTGAAGTACTACGTGGTGTGCCACAAGGGTCTGTACTTGGACCACTATTGTCCAACATTTTCATTAACGTTCTAGAGAGCATGGTGTCAATTTTTGCAGACGATACCAAATTGTGTAAGATTATAAATACGGAGGGAGATGCTTAGTCTCTTCAGAACAACTTCGTTAAACTGGAAGCATGGGCAGCAAAATGGAGAATGAGCTTCAATACAGACAAGTTTAAGGTAATGCACTTTGGTAGCAAGAACAAAAATAACACCTACATACTAAATAGGGTAATATAAGGGGATTCTGTACTGGAAAAAGACTTAGGTGTCCACATAGATAGCAAACTAAGCATCAGTACCCAAAGTAGGATTGCAGCAAAGAAGGCTAACAAGGTATTAGCATGCATAAAGTGTGTTATACTCCCATTATTTAAGTCACTAGTGAGGCCACTTCTTGAATACTGTGCACAATTATGGGCACCATACTACAAAAAGGATATCTTGGAACTAGAAAAGGTTCAGAGGCGGGCGACCAAACTAATTAAGGGGATGGAAATGCTGAAATACGAGGAAAGGCTTGCAACGCTAGGCCTGTTTACACTGGAAAAGAGGAGACTAAGAGGGGACATGATCAACATTTACAAAGTAAGGGGTCAATACACAGCTTGCAGGGGATCTGTTTTGGTAAAATCAACACAGAGGACACATGGATGGACACCCACTTAGGTTAGAGAGGAGAGGAGATTTCGCACACACAGGCAAAAAGGTTTTCTCACAATATTTCTCACAATAAGGACAACACGTGTTTGGAATTCCCTGCCTAAGAGAGTAGTAATGGCAGATTCGGACAACACTTAAGAATGGGCTAGATAAATTCCTAATAGATAAGGATATACAGGGTTATGGTGCGTTTAAAAAAAAAAAAAAAAAAAAGAGGAATAAACACAATGGCCGACATTAGCAACAGATAAAATTAGTCCTAAAAATAATACAGAATAGGAGACCACAAATAGGTTGAACTCGATGGAAAAAGTCTTTTTTCAAACTCAGAAATTAATGTTACCTCCAGGTAAGGGAAAATTTTAAACCCCAAATAGAACAAAAAGCAGGAGACTCCATTGCACTAACAGAGGGAATTACCCAAACAATTATTTTCAAAGAATGATCCACTACATACAATCAAAGTATTTATTAAATCACAATAGGATTTTAATACCTACCGATAAATCCTTTTCTCGTAGTCCATAAGGGATATTGGGGGGAAACTAGTACGATGGGAATAGACGGGGTCCAAAGGAGCCAGTGCATTTTAAATTTCTGAAAACTGGGTGTGCTGGCTCCTTCCCTCTATGCCCCCTCCCACAGGCAGTTATAAGTAAAAACGTGCTCGAAGGAGAAAGGACATATATGAGAGAAGGGACAAAACAAAAGGTGGTGAGATTTACACACCAGCACACCACTAACATAGAACAACCAGCAACAGCTGAACAGATAACTAGAGAACAAGAACCTGCAGAAAAGTCAACGCACTGAGGCGGGCGCCCAATATCCCTTATGGACTATGAGAAAAGGATTTACCGGTAGGTATTAAAATCCTATATTCTCTAGCATCCATAAAGGATATTGGGGGGAAACTAGTACGATGGGGACGTCCCAAAGCTTCCAGAACGGGCGGGAATGTGCGGAGACTGCTGCAGCACCGCCTGCCCAAACTGGGCATCCTCTTTGGCCAGGGTATCAAACTTGAAGAACTTCACAAAGGTGTTCTTCCCCAACCAGGTAAGCAGCTTGGCATAATTGCAAGGCCGAGACTCCACGAGCAGGTAAGGCTGCAGACACATAGGCCTGTTGGATAATAAACCAAATCCAACGAGCAATGGACTGCTTTGAAGCAGGACAACCCTTTTCTGCGCATCATAGAGCACGAACAAGGAATCCGTCTTTCTGAGCCGAGTCGTGCGCTTGACATAGATCCTCAAGGCATGCACAGCATCCAAAGCAACCGGAGGAGCAGAAGCATCAGGACTGGACGGAACCACAATAGGTTGATTCAGGTGAAAGGCGGAGACAACCTTTGGCAGGAACTGTTGTCTAGTCCGGAGCTCTGCTCTGTCCTCATAAAAGACAGAGTACGGACTTTTACACGATAAGGCCCCCAATTCCGAGACCCGTCAAGCATAAGACAGGGCCAGTAACTTTACAGTCTTCCATGTGACGTACTTGTCTTCTACCATCATCAGAGGTTCAAACCAGGAGGACTGTAGAAATTCCAACACTACATCCAAATCCCAGGGTGCTGTAGGCGGCACAAAAGGAGGTTGTATGTGGAGGACCCCTTGCAAGTAGTTCTGAATTTCTGGCAACACAGCCAATTTCTTTTGAAAGAAAATTGATAGAGCTGAAATCTGGACTTTAATGGAACCAGACTTGAACCCTTGTTCACACCAGCCTGCAGGAAACGTCCAAAGTGAAACTCTGCAGGCGGATACGTGCGTTCCTCACACCAAGAAACATATCTCCTCCAGATACAAGGATAGTGTTTTGACGGCACAGGTTTCCTGAACCATGGTAGCAATAACCTTCTTGGAAAGGCCCTTGGGAGCTAGGATGTTACGCTCAACCTCCAGGTCGTCAAATGAAGTCACCGTGGTCTGGGTAGACAAACGGTCCTTGTTGAAGAAGAGCTCTTCTGAGTGGTAGAGGCAAAGGGTCTTCGACGGACATGTCCAGAAGATTTGCGGACCACGCCCTCTAAGGCCAATCCGGGGCAAACAGAACTGCCTGGACACCTTTATTCTTGATTCGCTTTAGCACCCTTGAAAGCAATGGGATCGGAGGAAACCGGTAGACCAGCCAGTACGGCCAAGGCAATGCCAGTACGTCCACTGGCCTCGCCTGAGGGTCCCTGGTTCGTGAGCAATACCAGGGAAGTTTCTTGTTGAGACGAGAAGCCATCATTTCTATTTGTGGGCAACCCAACCGGTCGATGATCTGCTGGAACACCAGATGGTGGAACCCTCAACTCCCCCGGGTGGAGATCGTTGTCCACTCCTGGAATGAAGATTGCAGACATTGCTCTTGCATTGCTTTCTGCCTAGAGGAGTATCCTTGACACTTCTCGCATGCAGGCTCTGCTTTTTGTACTTCCATGTCGATTTATGTACGTCACCGCCGTGGCGTTGTCCGACTGAACTTGGATCGCGTGATCCTTGAGTAGAGGAGAGGCCTGAAGCAGAGCAGTGTAGATTGCCCGAAGTTCCAGAATGTTGATTGGAAGTAGGGCTTCGTGGGCTGACCACCTGCCGTGGAACTGAGCCCCCTGGGTGACAGCTCCCCATCCTGTCACCTGGCGTGAGGAGGGTCCAATCCCGAATCCCAAACTCTGGCCTTCCAGGAGATTGGAGGACTGTAGCCACCACAGGAGGGAAATCCTGGCCTGAAGTGACAGCTGAATCAGCCGGTGCATCTGAAGATGTGAGCCAGGCCACTTGCTCAGGAGATCCAACTGAAAATTTCTGGCATAGAACCTCCCATACCGGGTCACCTTGTATGAAGCAACCATCTTTCCTAACAATCTTATGCAAAGATGTACAGACACTCGAGTAGGTCGGAGCACCATGCGGACCATCTCCTGAAGTGTTTTCGCCTTGTTCTCTGTTAGAAACACCTTCTGGGACACAGTATCCAGAAACAACCCCAGGAACAGGAGCCTCTGAATTGGCTCCAGGTGGGACTTCTGTAAGTTGAGGATCCACTCATGGTCTGACAAAAGATGCATGGTGTGATCGATATGGAGCAACAAAAGCTTCCTGGATCTTGCCTTTATCAGAAGATCGTCCAGATAAGGGACCACACTGACCCCCTGGACCCGAAGTTGAAGCATCATCTCCGCCATCACCTTCATGAACACACTCGGGGCTGTAGATAGGCTAAAGGACCGTGCCTGGAATTGGAAGTGATTGTCCAGCAGGACAAACCGCGGGTACTCCTGATGAGGCGGCCAAATCGGAATATGGAGATAGGCGTCCTTGATATCCAAGGAGACCATAAATTCCTGTTCTTCCAGGCCCACAATCACTGCTTGCAGGGATTGCATTTTGAACTTGAACACCCACAAATAAGGATTCAAGGATTTCAGATTCAGAATGGGTCTGACCGAACCGTCCGGCACCACAAACTGGCTGCACTGCGGTAGTGATACTGGAACAATGACGTGGGACTGGACCAACTTTTGGATAGCCTGTTGCAACGTAAACTGCATAGCCTCCAAAGCTGGTAAGCTTGATTTGAAAAATTGTTGAAGGGGGGGGGTTACTGTCGAACTCCAGCTTGTAGCCTTGAGAAGCGAGCTCTCTGACCCAGGTACCCTGGCAGGAAGTCTCCCAGATGCGGCTGGAGTGACGCAGTCGAGCTTCCACCTCGAGATCCCCTCGGGGTGGGTGGGCACCGTCATGCTGAGGGCCTTAGTGGAAGCAGAACCGGTAGACTGTTCCTAAGAATCAGTGCTGGTAGGTTTTCTGGACTTACCTCTAGTGCCCCTAGCAGCATTGGAGGCACCTCTGGCCTTTGATCGAAATCTGTGAGACTGAAAGGACTGGACAGACGGCCCCGGATAGAAGCGTCTCGCCGGCGAGGCCCCAGCGGGGAGAATCACGGATTTTCCCGCCGTAACTTTGGAAATCCAGGTATCCAATTCAACCCAAAAAAGCCATTCCCCAGAAAAGGGGAGGGATTACACACTACGTTTAGATTCTGCATCCGCAATCCACTGACGCAACCACAAGGCCCTGCGCGCCGACAGAGCCATGGCAGTAGTCCGAGCATTAATGTTCCCCATCTCCTTGAAAGAAAACAGAGGACATGGGTAGTGTCCTGAATGTGCTTCAGAAGGGTTACCATAGTAACCAACGGCATATCTCCCGAGAGGCCCCTCTGAATTTGAGTGGCTCAGGAATGAATGGCATGGGTCATCCAGCATCCGGCAATGACCGGTCTTTGTGATATACCGGCTGCTGTGTATATAGACTTAAGTGTAATCTCTATCTTCCTATCCCCAGGATACTTCATGGTAAGGGAGCCCGGAGCAGGCAGCAACGCCATTTTAGACAGGCTAGAGACAGACATCCACCCCAGGGGGTTCCTCCCAAAATTTTCTACCTTCAGGAGCAAATTGGAAAGTGCGCAAAAACTTTCTGGACACTTGGAATTTTTTGTCTGGATTTTTCAAGGCCTGTTTGAATAAGTCATCTAACTCTGTAGAGTCAGGGAAAGTGACATTAGGCTTGGTCTGTACAAAGAAAAACGACTGCTGTGATGCAGCGTCCTCTAGAGGGAGCTTTAACACGTCCCTCATAGCCAAAATGTGGGGTTCAATACCCTGAGCAGAATCGGGATCCCCACTAACAGGATCTAGGTCATCCCCATCTTCCTGTATATCATCATCTGTATCAGATAGTAGAGCAGGTAACCCACGCTTCTGTGGACCTGCATGAGAGAGGGGGGCTGTGCATCTGCCCTAGCAGCTAAATCTAAAGCTTGTTGTAGTAGCCGAGTTTTCTGCACATTAGCAATGAGCTGGGATCACCTATCAGACATCAGTCTTAAAAGACCCTAACCAGTGGGGCTCTGGACCCTCTCCCCAAGCCCCTTCACTGATTTGTGAAGATTGACTGCATTGTTCACATGAAACAGAATCAGTAGATAATGGAGAAAATCTACTGTGACATAAACTGCACAGCTTGTTAACCCGTGTTTCACAATAAACATAACATACACACACAGACAGAATGCAAGCCTGCCCTACTGTATGAGAGAGAGAGAGAGAGAGAGAGAGAGAGAGAGAGAGAGAGAGAGAGAGAGAGAGAGAGAGAGAACACACCAGAACACCAAGCTGCACTGCCCCAGTGAGGCGGTCAGCTCCCTAAAATACAGTTAACACTAACCATTTTAGTCCTAAATAGGATCAGTATAGTGTACACCCTGTACCAGATATCCAGCGTGTCTGAGGAGTCGGGAAGCGCTGTGTGTGCTGTATATGGCTGCAGTAAGCCTCAGGTCCCGCTCTGAGGTAGCTCCACCGCCTCCAATGGCGTTGGAGTTACATATATAGATTATACTGGCAAAGTCTCCTAGTTAGCTTAAAACATCACACAAGTGCTAGTCAATCCTTTAGTGCCAGCTCTACATGGGGGATCTTAGCGGGAGCCCCCAAGGAGGGTCCCATACGCCGCACCCATGGTCAGCCGCACTTTAAACCGGAGCCCCCAGTTTGTACTCACCACAGATGTCACCTTCAGGCAGTATTAGGGGTGTGCGGCGAGCTGCGGCTGTGATAGCCAACAACTGAATAACCACCCCTCATGACGGTGGTCCTGCAGCGGGGAAGCGGCTCTGATACCTTACAGAGGCCGGTGACCATCCCCGCCCTAACTCCCACAGTGCAGGTATGCTGCATACTGAAGATAATAAAAGATTTAAAAAAAAATTAAGAAAACTCTCTGAAGCTGCAGAGATGTGCATCCTCTCCTGAGGGCACTTTTTTCTAAACTGCCAGTAAGAGAGGCATAGAGGGGAGGAGCCAACACACCCAGATGCAGAAATTTAAAGTGCACTGGCTCCTTTGGACCCCTTCTATACCCATCGTACTAGTTTCCCCAAATATACCTTATGGATGCAAGAGAAGTGAGGATTTTTGTTTACTTACTGCTGAATACTTATCTCTTATGCAGGCTGGGGTGACACTGGACCACGGGGTTGCGGATGGGGACCAAGGAGCTGGCACTTAAACAAAAAGTTGTAACTTTAAATATAAATATAACTCCCAACTCAGAAACATGCAGAGCTGAGGCAATGGCCATAAGGAAGACCAACTTCCATGCAACGAACTGAAGGTCTGCTGAACACAAAGGCTCAAACTGAGCCTGCCTGAAAGCCAAGAGGACAAGATTAAGAACCCACGGTGTTACCAGCAGACCAAACAGTGCTTAAGCACGCAACCCACCCTGTAAAAATGTTCGTATCTCTGGAAGAAAGGCCATAACCTG
Organism: Pseudophryne corroboree; assembly: GCF_028390025.1. Lineage (NCBI taxonomy): Eukaryota > Metazoa > Chordata > Amphibia > Anura > Myobatrachidae > Pseudophryne > Pseudophryne corroboree. The sequence goes on along the minus strand of NC_086449.1, from coordinate 662,437,617 downwards.
CTGGAAATAAATTGAGAGGCCCGAAAACTGTACTTGTAACTAGCCTCCAAACCTCCTAAGAAATAGGCTGAGAAACGAGAGAAACTTGGGGAGGTATGAACTGTCTCTGTGAACACCACAAGATGTGACCAGAGGCCTTGGAGCCAATGATGTAATGTCAAAGCACTCAAACCCAGGAAACTCACGTCTGTGGTCACAATGATCCAATCTTGAGTAACAAGGGAATTTTCCAGGAGTAGATGATTAGAAACCAGCCACAAGTGGAGAGATTGATGTGTGATGCCAGACAGAAAAGAAACAGACGAAAGGGATTCAAAGCACACAGTCTAATTCTCGAGCATTTCCCACTGGAATTCCCATGAGTGGAACCTGGCGTACTGAATTGTCTCGAAGGTAGGGATGATTCTGCCAAACAACTTCACAACAAGATCGACAGACAAGGCACCAACAGCACGGTTGTGAACAAGTTCTATAGGGTCCGTCCTTTAGAATACTCGTTGGGGTGAGGTGTTGAAAACCATACCCACAAACAGAAGTGCTGACAAAGGTATCAGGAGAGACTTCTCGAAATTGTGATCCTGAAGTACTTGTACCATGCAATCTATGTGCTTTTGTAACTGTTAAACTGGATCTGCTTTCAATAAGCAGATCGTCTAAATGAGGTATGATCATACCTTCCTTGTGCAACAAGCTCACCATTCCAAACATGAATCTGGTGAATACACAGGGAGTCGTGGTAATACCGAATAGCAGAGCCTGGAATTGATAGTGATCAAATCAGACTGCAAAACGGAGGAGAGAATGACAACTTGACCAAATTGAAAATGTGAAGACACGCGTCCCTGACATCCAGCAAGGCCAAAAATCTCTTGGCCTTCATGCCATAGATTCCATTTGAAAATTATCCACACACAGCCTGCTGCTCAAGGCGCGTTGAATATCGGCCTGAATGAATGGTTTGGCTTCCAAACCACTGGATTAAAACCTTGGCTTGGCTTAAAACCCCAGTTATTTATTCCAGTGCCATAACTGGAGCAATGATGCAGTCTTGTCTAATGCCATCGTCTTCTGTGTATCTTGGGAAAGAGCAGTGGCAAAAAAAAAATGCAGTGGTGGCGGACCCTTGACGTCAATAATGCCTCTAGAAAGGATGCCCAGCACTCAGGCATCTGAAGACAACTGTACCCAACAGTCCATGAACTGAAGCAAACAGCCTATAATTTAGACCGGACTAGATGCGGAGAGCGCCTGGTCAGGCGCTAGGCTTCTCTGGAACCTTACAGGACAGAGGAAGGCAACGTGGAGCACTCCAACTTCTATGGAAGTAAATGTATCAGCATACGTTGCCACAGTTTTGCTGTAATGGAATGCTAGAACAGCGCCAGGGCACACTGAGATGTTCGTTCCACAACAGCTGGAATGTCACACATTGCAAACACCTGTTAAAGAATAGGGGACACTAAATTCTTAGTGTGTTTATTTAAGCATTACGGTGGTTAGAACAGGCATCTTAATGTAGCAGTCTCAAAAGGGAAATCCGTTGACAGATCTACCATATGTGGAATTAAGTACCCCTGTAACTATAGTTCCTCCATCATTTAGGGACAGAATATATATTTTATAGGAAATTTGTTTGAGTAAGGTGGAGATGGTGCCCTGTTACAACTGGCGTGGGACCCAGATCGCATTCACGGTGAAATAAAGCAGCTAAGTAATAAGCCATATAGTACAGAAATCATGCTTTTGTGTTTGGAGGTTACAATTAGACGTGTTCAAATAGCTGAAGTCTCCGAGAGTATATTCTGGTGGGAGATGTTAGGAAATGCTTAATTTCAGTAAATTTAAGTTGTATAATCAGGTAAATATCTACAACACATTTATTCTATCAAATCAGTTACCAAGGGCTCCATTTTGTCTAAGACACCTCTGTAAAAAACCCAGTTTGTAAAAAATATATTGCCCCAAACACCCACTTTAAATATCAAAGACCATAGGAGGACATTTATATAAAAAAATAAAAATAAATGGATCCTACAGGAAAATCTCTCAGACGAAGATATATATCTGAAACTAATCAACTGTCATATTTGAATGAATGCATTAAGGAAACTTACCTTCAATCTGTAAGTTGGATCTGCGCCATGTGCCAAAAGCTGCTCAACAACGGCTAGATGTCCTCCAGCACATGCGAGGGACACTACAGTATGATCGTTATTGGCTGTAGCTCTGTTTATGTTGGCTCCTTAATAAAATAAAAATTGGAAAAATAAGTCACTGACCACTTAACATGTCAATTTAAATGGCACTTGGTAATACAGGTTGAGTATCCCATATCCAAATATTCCGAAATACGGAATATTCCGAAATATGGACTTTTTTGAGTGAGAGTTAAATAGTGAAAGCTTTGTTTTCTGATGGCTCAGTATACACAAACATTGTTTAATACACAAAGTTATTAAAAATATTGTATTAAATGACCTTCAGGCTGTGTGTATAAGGTATATGAAACATAAATGAATTGTGTGAATGTAGACACACTTTGTTTAATGCACAAAGTTATAAAAAATATTGGCTAAAATGACCTTCAGGCTGTGTGTATAAGGTGTATATGAAACATAAATGCATTCTGTGCTTAGATTTAGGTCCCATCACCATGATATCTCATTATGGTATGTAATTATTCCAAAATACTGAAAAATAAGAATTTACTTACCGATAATTCTATTTCTCGTAGTCCGTAGTGGATGCTGGGGACTCCGTAAGGACCATGGGGAATAGCGGCTCCGCAGGAGACTGGGCACAAAAGTAAAGCTTTAGGACTACCTGGTGTGCACTGGCCCCTCCCCCTATGACCCTCCTCCAAGCCTCAGTTAGGATACTGTGCCCGGACGAGCGTACACAATAAGGAAGGATTTTGAATCCCGGGTAAGACTCATACCAGCCACACCGTATAACTTGCGATCTAAACCCAGTTAACAGCATGATAACAGAGGAGCCTCTAGAAAAGATGGCTCACTACAGCAATAACCCGATTTTTGGTAACAATAACTATGTACAAGTATTGCAGACAATCCGCACTTGGGATGGGCGCCCAGCATCCACTACGGACTACGAGAAATAGAATTATCGGTAAGTAAATTCTTATTTTCTCTGACGTCCTAGTGGATGCTGGGGACTCCGTAAGGACCATGGGGATTATACCAAAGCTCCCAAACGGGCGGGAGAGTGCGGATGACTCTGCAGCACCAAATGAGAGAACTCCAGGTCCTCCTCAGCCAGGGTATCAAATTTGTAGAATTTTACAAACGTATTTGCTCCTGACCAAGTAGCTGCTCGGCAAAGTTGTAAAGCCGAGACCCCTCGGGCAGCCGCCCAAGATGAGCCCACCTTCCTTGTGGAGTGGGCATTTACAGATTTTTGGCTGTGGCAGGCCTGCCACAGAATGTGCAAGCTGAATTGTACTACAAATCCAACGAGCAATAGTCTGCTTAGAAGCAGGAGCACCCAGTTTGTTGGGTGCATACAGGATAAACAGCGAGTCAGATTTTCTGACTCCAGCCGTCCTGGAAACATATATTTTCAGGGCCCTGACAACGTCTAGCAACTTGAGTCCTCCAAGTCCCTAGTAGCCGCAGGCACCACAATAGGTTGTTTCAGGTGAAACGCTGAAACCACCTTAGGGAGAAACTGAGGACGAGTCCTCAATTCCGCCCTGTCCGAATGGAAAATCAGATAAGGGCTTTTACAGGATAAAGCCGCCAATTCTGACACGCGCCTGGCCCAGGCCAGGGCCAACAGCATGACCACTTTCCATGTGAGATATTTTAACTCCACAGATTTAAGTGGTTCAAACCAATGTGACTTTTGGAACCCAAAAACTACATTGAGATCCCAAGGTGCCACTGGAGGCACAAAAGGAGGCTGTATATGCAGTACCCCTTTTACAAACGTCTGCACTTCAGGGACTGAAGCTAGTTCTTTTTGGAAGAAAATTGACAGGGCCGAAATTTGAACCTTAATGGACCCCAATTTCAGGCCCATAGACACTCCTGTTTGCAGGAAATGTAGGAATCGACCCAGTTGAATTTCCTCCGTCGGGCCTTACTGGCCTCGCACCACGCAACATATTTTCGCCAATTGTGGTGATAATGTTTTGCGGTTACATCCTTCCTGGCTTTGATCAGGATAGGGATGACTTCATCCGGAATGCCTTTTTCCTTCAGGATCCGGCGTTCAACCGCCATGCCGTCAAACGCAGCCGCGGTAAGTCTTGGAACAGACAGGGTCCTTGCTGGAGCAGGTCCCTTCTTAGAGGTAGAGGCCACGGATCCTCCATGAGCATCTTTTGAAGTTCCGGTTACCAAGTCCGTCTTGGCCAATCCGGAGCCACGAATATAGTGCTTACTCCTCTCCATCTTATAATTCTCAGTACCTTGGGTATGAGAGGCAGAGGAGGGAACACATACACTGACTGGTACACCCACGGTGTTACCAGAGCGTCTACAGCTATTGCCTGAGGGTCCCTTGACCTGGCGCAATACCTGTCGAGTTTTTCCCAACGGTTTATAATCATGTGGAAGACTTCTGGGTGAAGTCCCCACTCTCCCGGGTGGAGGTCGTGTCTGCTGAGGAAGTCTGCTTCCCAGTTGTCCACTCCCGGAATGAATACTGCTGACAGTGCTATCACATGATTTTCCGCCCAGCGAAGAATCCTTGCAGCTTCTGCCATTGCCCTCCTGCTTCTTGTGCCACCCTGTCTGTTTACGTGGGTGACTGCCGTGATGTTGTCCGACTGGATCAACACCGGCTGACCTTGAAGCAGAGGTCTTGCTAAGCTTAGAGCATTGTAAATGGCCCTTAGCTTCAGGATATTTATGTGAAGTGATGTCTCCAGGCTTGACCATAAGCCCTGGAAATTCCTTCCCTGTGTGACTGCTCCCCAGCCTCGCAGGCTGGCATCCGTGGTCACCAGGACCCAGTCCTGAATGCCGAATCTGCGGCCCTCTAGAAGATGAGCACTCTGCAACCACCACAGGAGGGACACCCTTGTCCTTGGTGACAGGGTTATCCGCTGATGCATCTGAAGATGCGACCCGGACCATTTGTCCAGCAGGTCCCACTGGAAAGTTCTTGCATGGAATCTGCCGAATGGGATTGCTTCGTAGGAAGCCACCATTTTTCCCAGAACCCTTGTGCATTGATGCACTGAGACTTGGCTCGGTTTTAGGAGGTTCCTGACTAGCTCGGATAACTCCCTGGCTTTCTCCTCCGGGAGAAACACCTTTTTCTGGACTGTGTCCAGGATCATCCCTAGGAACAGAAGACGAGTCGTCGGAACCAGCTGCGATTTTGGAATATTGAGAATCCAACCGTGCTGCCGCAACAATACCTGAGATAGTGCTACACCGACCTCCAACTGTTCTCTGGATCTTACCCTTATCAGGAGATCGTCCAAGTAAGGGATAACTAAAACTCCCTTCCTTCGAAGGAGTATCATCATTTCGGCCATTACCTTGGTAAAGACCCGGGGTGCCGTGGACCATCCAAACGGCAGCGTCTGAAACTGATAGTGACAGTTCTGTACCACAAACCTGAGGTACCCTTGGTGAGAAGGGTAAATTGGGACATGAAGGTAAGCATCCTTGATGTCCAGAGACACCATGTAGTCCCCTTCTTCCAGGTTCGCAATCACTGCTCTGAGTGACTCCATCTTGAATTTGAACTTCTGTATGTAAGTGTTCAAAGATTTTAGATTTAAAATCGGTCTCACCGAGCCGTCCGGCTTCGGTACCACAACAGTGTGGAATAATACCCCTTTCCCTGTTGCAGGAGGGGTACCTTGATTATCACCTGCTGGGAATACAGCTTGTGAATGGCTTCCAAAACTGCCTCCCTGTCGGATGGAGACGTCGGTAAAGCCGACTTTAGGAAACGGCGAGGGGGAGACGTCTCGAATTCCAATTTGTACCCCTGAGATACCACCTGAAGGATCCAGGGGTCTACTTGCGAGTGAGCCCACTGCGCGCTGAAATTCTTGAGACGGGCCCCCACCGTGCCTGAGTCCGCTTGCGAAGCCCCAGCGTCATGCTGAGGGCTTGGCAGAGGCGGGAGAGGGCTTCTGTTCCTGGGAACTGGCTGATTTCTGCAGCCTTTTTCCTCTCCCTCTGTCACGGGGCAGAAATGAGGAACCTTTTGCCCGCTTGTCCTTATGGGAACGAAAGGACTGCGCCTGATAATACGGCGTCTTCTTATGTTGAGAGGCGACCTGGGGTAAAAACGTGGATTTCCCAGCTGTTGCCGTGGCCACCAGGTCTGAAAGACCGACCCCAAATAACTCCTCCCCTTTATACGGCAATACTTCCATATGCCGTTTGGAATCCGCATCACCTGACCACTGTCGTGTCCATAACCCTCTTCTGGCAGAAATGGACAACGCACTTACTCTTGATGCCAGTCGGCAAATATTCCGCTGTGCATCACGCATATATAGAAATGCATCTTTTAAATGCTCTATAGGCAATAATAAACTGTCCCTATCTAGGGTATCAATATTTTCAGTCAGGGAATCCGACCACGCCAACCCAGCACTGCACATCCAGGCTGAGGCGATTGCTGGTCGCAGTATAACACCAGTATGTGTGTAAATACATTTTAGGATACCCTCATGCTTTCTATCAGCAGGATCCTTAAGGGCGGCCACCTCAGGAGAGGGTAGAGCCCTTGTTTTGACAAGCGTGTGAGCGCTTTATCCACCCTAGGGGGTGTTTCCCAACGCACCCTAACCTCTGGCGGGAAAGGATATAATGCCAATAACATTTTAGAAATTATCAGTTGTTATCGGGGGAAACCCACGCTTCATCACACACCTCATTTAATTTCTCAGATTCAGGAAAACTACAGGTAGTTTTTCCTCACCGAACATAATACCCCTTTTGGTGGTACTCGTATTATCAGAAATGTGTAAAACATTTTTCATTGCCTCAATCATGTAACGTGTGGCCCTACTGGAAGTCACATTTGTCTCTTCACCGTCGACACTGGAGTCAGTATCCGTGTCGGCGTCTGTATCTGCCATCTGAGGTAACGGGCGCTTTAGAGCCCCTGACGGCCTGAGACGTCTGGACAGGCACAAGCTGAGTAGCCGGCTGTCTCATGTCAACCACTGTCTTTTGTAAAGAGCTGACACTGTTAATTCCTTCCAACAGTTCACCCACTCAGGTGTCGACCCCCTAGGGGGTGACATCCCTATTACAGGCAATTTGCTCCGCCTCCACATCATTTTCCTCCTCATACATGTCGACACAAACGTACCGACACACAGCACACACACAGGGATTGCTCTGATAGAGGACAGGACCCCACTAGCCCTTTGGGGAGACAGAGGGAGAGTTTGCCAGCACACACCAGAGCGCTATGTATATACAGGGATAACCTTATATAAGTGTTTTTCCCCTTATAGCTGCTGTATTGTTAATACTGCGCCTAATTAGTGCCCCCCTCTCTTTTTTAACCCTTTCTGTAGTGTAGTGACTGCAGGGGAGAGCCAGGGGAGCTTCCCTCCAACGGAGCTGTGAGGGAAAATGGCGCCAGTGTGCTGAGGAGATAGGCTCCGCCCCTTTTTCGCGGACTTTTCTCCTGCTTTTTTATGGATTCTGGCAGGGGTTAAAATTCATCCATATAGCCCTGGGGGCTATATGTGATGTATTTTCGCCAGCCAAGGTGTTTTTATTGCTGCTCAGGGCGCCCCCCCCTAGCGCCCTGCACCCTCAGTGACCGAAGTGTGAAGTGTGCTGAGGAGCAATGGCGCACAGCTGCAGTGCTGTGCGCTACCTTGGTGAAGACAGGATGTCTTCTGCCGCCGATTTTCCGGACCTCTTCTTGCTTCTGGCTCTGTAAGGGGGCCGGCGGCGCGGCTCTGGGACCGGACTCCATGGCTGGGCCTGTGTTCGATCCCTCTGGAGCTAATGGTGTCCAGTAGCCTAAGAAGCCCAATCCACTCTGCACGCAGGTGAGTTCGCTTCTTCTCCCCTTAGTCCCTCGATGCAGTGAGCCTGTTGCCAGCAGGTCTCACTGAAAATAAAAAACCTAAAACTAAACTTTTCACTAAGCAGCTCAGGAGAGCCACCTAGTGTGCACCCTTCTCGTTCGGGCACAAAAATCTAACTGAGGCTTGGAGGAGGGTAATAGGGGGAGGGGCCAGTGCACACCAGGTAGTCCTAAAGCTTTACTTTTGTGCCCAGTCTCCTGCGGAGCCGCTATTCCCCATGGTCCTTACGGAGTCCCCAGCATCCACTAGGACGTCAGAGAAAATCCGATATCCAAAATACCTCTGGTCCCAAGCATTTTGGATAAGGGATACTCAACCTGTATGTCCAAAAACATTATTTCCACAACTCACCAAGTGTGATTTAAAGAAATTTAACATTTTTAGGTGTTTTGAGAAATACACATGTACTGTATATTCCTCAGACTCACCGAGTCCCAAGCAGTGTTGATGCAGTACGTAGTTGGTCTATTATTTAATCCTGAGCATGCGATTATTACTAGCAATCAGAGAGGCAGAACAGAACTGGATGCATGGTCTGTAGAACGTGAGCATTCCTGGGAGATAATAGGGTGCCGGCTAAACAGATGCAGGTGTATCGCTATAAGCGGCTGCGTCCAAAGACGCACAACTGCTCAGATAGGCGGCCATACTAAGACAGAGAAACTGCACCGCCACAAGAGGGAGTCTCAGCATTAATGAAACAGGCTATGGCGTTACCATAACGACCCACCCGTGTCTTTATGCGTCTCAGAATCAGGCCCACTGTCTTTGTTGTGTTTGTTAGTCCAGTACTTGAACAGTCTTGTTATCCAGTTGTTGTTTTTTTTACTTTTGTCAGCTGTGGTATTGTGGTATGTGCCCACTGTTTTTCCTCATTATCTCCTTATGCTGGATCCTGCAAACCCCAGTCATCTTTTCATACACTACCATATGTCTTAGTGCATACTCCTCTATTAGTGCGCTAATTCATTTATAGTGAACTTAAATAGAAATATAAATCTTCTCACATGCAGTCTCTCTCTAAGACCTGCACATTCAAAATAGGATTTTAATTACCTACCGGTAAATCCTTTTCTCGTAGTCCGTAGAGGATACTGGGGTCCACATTAGTACCATGGGGTATAAACGGGTCCACTAGGAGCCATGGGCACTGTAAAAAATTAATAGTATGCACTGGCTCCTCCCTCTATGCCCCTCCTACCAGACTCCGGTTAGAAACTGTGCCCGAAGAGACGGACATACCTTGAGAGAAGGATATAACAGAACAGTGGTGAGATTCGACCAGCACACACCAGACAAGAGGAAAGCCATGCTAACCAAACTTGAACAGCAACAGCTGAACCAACAATACTTACCAAGGCAGGATACACAAAGCACTGTGCGGGTGCCCAGTATCCTCTACGGACCACGAGAAAAGGATTTACCGGTAGGTAATTAAAATCCTATTTTCTCTAACGTCCTAGAGAATACTGGGGTCCACATTAGTATCATGGGGACGTACCACAGCTCCCAAACTGGGTAGGAGAGTGCTGAGGCACGAGCAGAACTTATTGACCAAACTGAAGGTCCTCAGAAGCCAAAGTATCAAAACTTGTAGAACTTAGAAAACGTGTTCGAACCTGACCAAGAAGCTGCTCGTCAGAGCTGTAAAACAGACACACCCCGGGCAGCCGCCCAGGAAGAACCATCCGACCTAGTAGAGTGGGCCTGTATTTGAGGAACCAGCAATCTTGCCGTAGAAGCAGCGTGCTGGATAGTAAGCCTGATCCAGCAAGCAATAGACTGCTTTGAAGCAGGACACCAATTTTCTTGGGATCAAAGAGAACAAACAGCGAGTCAGACTTTGTGACGAGTGGTCCGCTTCACATAGATTTCAAAGCCCTCACAACATCCAGGGACTTTGGAGGTAGCAGAGGTGTCAGTAAGCACCAGAACCACAATAGGTTGGGTGATATGAAACGCAGACACACCCTTGGGAAGAAATTGCTGACGCGTTCCGAGTTCAGCTCTATTTTCATGAAAAATCAAATAGGGGCTTTTGTGAGACACGCCCCCAGTTCCGACACACGCCTTGCTGAAGCTAAGGCCAACAGTGTAACGGTCTTCCACGTAAGAAACTTTACGCCAACCTCCTGTAAAGGCTCAAACCATTCCAACTGTAGAAACTGCAACACCACGTTGAGATCCCAAAAGACATATTTTCTCCAAATACGGTGGTAATGTTTAGACGTTACCCCTTTTTTGGCTTGGATCAGGGTTAGAATAACCCTGTCTGGGATCCCTTTCCGGCCTAGAATTTGACGCTCAACCTCCATGCCGTCAAACGTAGCAGTGTTAAGTCTTGATAGAATAATGGCCCCTGTTGTAAAAGATCCTCAAAGAGGCAGAAGCCACGGGTCCTCTAGGAGCATCTCCAGTAGAGCAGCGTACCAGGCCCTTCTTGGCCAATCTGGAGCAATGAGAATTGCTTGAACCTATTCCCTTTTTATTATTTTGTGAATTCTTGGGATCAATGGAAGAGGTAGAAAACACGTGAACCATCTGGTAGACCCATGGAGTCACCAGAGCGTCCACCGCCACTGCTTGTGGGTCCCTCGACATAGAACAATACCGCTTGAGCATCTTGTTGAGACGAGAGGCCATCATGTGCATTTGTGGAATTCCCCACCGGCGTGTCAAGGACTCGAACACCTGCGGGTGAAGGCCCCACTCTACTGGGTGGAGGTCGTGTCTGCTGAGGAAGTCAGCCTCCCAGTTGTCTACTCCCGGAATGAAGATTGCCGACAAGGTCACTGTGTGTCTTTTTGCCCAGAGGAGAATCCTTGTTACCTCTGACATTACTGCTATGCTCTTTGTTCCGCCCTGTCGGTTGATGTACGTTACTGCCGACACATTAGCCAACTGAACTTGAATGGCATGATCCTAAAGAATATGCAATGCCTGTAGAAGGGCGTTGTATATGGCCCTTAGTTCCAGAACACTGATCGGAAGAATGGTTTCCGGACTTGATAATTTTCCTTGGAACTGATCACCCTGGGTGACTGCTTCCAAATCTCTGAGGCTTGTGTCTGTGGTTAGCAGAATCCAATTCTGAATGCCGAACCTTCAACCCTCGGACAGGTGAGAAGTCTGAAGCCACCACAGAAGAGAAATCCTGGCTGTTGGCGACAGACGTATCCTCTGGTGCATGTGAAGATGCGATTCGGACCATTTGTCCAACAGATCCAGCTGGAAGGGCCTTGCGTGAAACCTTTCATACTGCAGAGCCTCGTAAGAGGCTACCATCTTCCCTAGAAGGCAAATGCATAGATGCACCGATATCCGGGCTGGTTTTAGAACATCCCACACCCTCGCTTGGATTACCAATGCCTTTTCCAATGGAAGGAATACCTTCTGCTCATCCGTATCCAGTATCATCCCCAGGAACAGAGGCCTCCGTGTTGGTTCCAGATGAGATTTTGGTAGGTTCAGAATCCACCCGTGATCCAGAAGTAGTCGGATTGAGAGGGCAATCTGTCCAACAACTTCTCCCTGGATGGTGCTTTTATCAGCAGGTCGGTATTATGTTCACTCCTTGCTTGCGGAGGAGAAACATCATCTCTGCCATTACCTTGGTGAACACCCTCGGTGCAGTGGAGAGGCCAAATGGTAGGGCCTGGAACTGGTAGTGACAGTCCTGTAGTGCAAACTGTAGAGAAGTCTGATGAGGCGGCCAAATCGGGATATGAAGGTGCGCATCCTTGATGTCCAGAGACACCATAAATTCCCCGTCCTCCAGACCTGAGATTACCGCTCTCAGAGACTCCATCTTGAACACCCTTAAGTAGGGGTTCAGTGACTTGAGGTTTAAAATGGGCCTTACCAAATAGTCCGGTTTCGGTAGCACAAACAGGTTGTAATAACCTTTCTTTTGTAGTTGAAGTGGAACTGGGACAATGAACAGAGTTTGTACCAGTTTCTGAATTGCTGCCTGCACAGTCATGCCTGCTTCTGAAGAAGCTGGTAAGCCTGATTTGAAGAATCTGGGAGGTGGGAGTTCCTGAAACTCCAGTCTGTATCCCTGGGCGATAAGGTTTTTGACCCAGGCATCCCGGCATGATGTTGCCCAAACGTGACTGAAATAACGTAACCGGGCTCCCACCTGCCTGTCTTCCAGGCAGTGCGGTCTACCATCATGCTGATGGCTTTGAGGAAGCAGAACCGGAAGTCTGTTCCTGAGAACCTGCAGCTGATGGTTTTCTGGGTTTAACTCTATTGCCTTTAAAGGCTGTAGAAGAACCTTTGGATTTGCCTTAAATTTTCGCTGTCCGAAAGGACTGCAGAGTTGGAATAGAGTAGGTTTCTTAGCTGGGGGTATTGCAGAAGGAAGGTATGTAGACTTACCCGTAACCTTGGATATCCATGTATCCAGTTCATCTCCAAAAAGGGCCTCACCTGTGAATGGTAGGCTTTCCACGCCTTTCCTGGAATCCGCAGCCCACTGGTGTAGCCATAAGCCCCTGCGTGTTGACACTGCCGTGGCAGTGGTGCATTCGTTGAGCAAAGCAATTTCCTGTATGGCCTCCACCATAAAGTTATCAGAGTCCTGAATATGCTGTAGGAGTAAAATGATCTTCCCCCTGGGTAAGAAATCTAACCCTTCAGTTAGATTACCTGACCATTTAGCAATGGCCCTAGTGCTCCATGCACAAGCAATTGTGGGTCTCTGGGCCACCCCAGCAGCAGTGTATAAGGATTTGAGAGTGGTCTCAATCTTGCAGTCAGCCGTGTTCTTTAAGGATGCTGCCCCGGAAACAGGTAAGACTATCTTACGTGACAACCTAGATACTGATGCGTCCACAATCGGCGGGTTTTCCCATTTCTTTCCATCCTCCAGAGGAAAGGGAAAGGATGTAATTAAACTCTTATGGATCTGAAACTTCTTGTCAGGATTAGCCCAAGTTTCCTCAAACAGGGCATTCAAGTCCTTAGATGCAAGAAAAGTAGCTGAGGATTTCTTTTTTACATTAAAATAAGATTCCTCCTCTACCTCCGCCACCTTGTCAGGAATGTGCAGGAGATCCCTAATAGCTTCTATCAGTGCCTGTATTCCTTGTGACAGGACCGCAACTCCCCCACTCGCATCCACTTCACCCTCCTCTGTGTCTGACGTATCGTCATCAGTATCAGTCTGCAATGAGCTGGGCCAGAGTACACTTTTGTGGGCAAATGGCAGGGGTCTGAGATGCTGGTATGGGAACTGAATCTCTATACTAATTTTGTAGAAATATAAGATATCATCCCCTTAATGGAATTCAACCATGGGGGTTCTGACCCACTAGCCTGAAAATGTGTACTATTCTGGGTACATGGTAGCGAGTCTCCCGGGGAGAACAGACAATCTGCTGTGAAGGAAACAGTCCCTGGACATGGCAACGGGAAGGGACACACACAGAAGGTGAACACACAGTGTAACCCACACAGAGTCCGCAGGGACACACAGAAAATGAAGCCAGCCACATCGCACCCTTTTAGCCAAGTAAACTCGGCATTCTACAACACTCCCCACTCCTCCTAAGACTCCTTGGTACCGCTTAGGAGATGTGGAGTCTTTGTGGGGGAACTGCGCTTCCCTGTTATGTGTAAGCTGCAGAGGGAAAATGGTGAGCTGCTGGATTCACTGATAGTGAAGCCTCGCCACCGTAATGGCGCGTGGCTTCCCGGTTTTTATAATGGCCTGAGGTTTGTGGTTTGCTTAACGGAGGGTTAGAACTCTTGTGAAGCTATTTGCCAGTTTTGGTATTCACAGCGGGACACTCACCGCATGTCCTCCTGAGCCCCGGAGCGCAGCCTGCATGTCAGCGCTGCGCTCCTACCCTTGTGCCGCCATTACCGCCGGCGACACGCTAACCGGGACGCTGGCGTTCTACTCGCCACTCTTCTTTCTTCTGGCTCTGTTAGGGGTGGCAGTGTGCTGCGGGAGGGTACGCTCGCCGTGGTGGGGCTTGCGAATAACTCCCTCAGGAGCGCAGTGTCCGGTCAGCAGAGAAACAGGACCATTAACTCTTCAGGAAGTTGGGCCGTTCTCCCCACAAAGTCCCACAAAGCAGGCATGCTGATGCCATCCAGCAGTGCTTGTAATATACCAAACAGAAAATAAATGCAGAAAACTCTTCAGGAGCTTCCCAAGCGTGACCGGCTCCTCCGGGCACATTTTCTAAACTAAGTCTGGTAAGAGGGGCATAGAGGGAGGAGCCAGTGCACACTATTGATTTCTTAAAGTGCCCATGGCTCCTAGTGGACCAATCCATACCCCATGGTACTAATGTGGACCCCAGTATCCTCCAGGACGTAAGAGAAAACAGGATTTTAATACCTACCGGTAAATCCTTTAGTCCGTAGAGGATGCTGAGGTCCACTTCATGACCATGGGGTATAGACGGTTCCGCAGGAGCCATGGGCACTCTTAAGACTTTTCAATGGGTGTGAACTGGCTCCTCCCTCTATGCCCCTCCTCCAGACCTCAGTTATAGGAACTTTGCCCAGGGAGACGGACATTTCGAGGTAAAAGGATTTACATTTATACTAAAGGTGAGATACATACCAGCTCACACCTCCACCATGCCGCACAACATGGCATTCAACATAACACACGCCAACAGGCATGAACCAATTACAGCAAACATGCTGAAACTAATAACACACGTGTAATTCTAATAAACAAAAACTGCAGGTAAAGTACGCACTGGGACGGGCGCCCAGCATCCTCTACGGACTAGGAGAAAATGATTTACCGGTAGGTATTAAAATCCTGTTTTCTCATACGAGGATGCTGGAGTCCACTTCATGACCATGGGGGTATACCAAAGCTCCAGTACGGGCGGGAGAGTGCGGATGACCCTGCAGTACCGATTGACCGAACTTGAGGTCTTCATCGGCCAAGGTGTCAAACTTGTAGAATTTAGCAAATGTGTTTGACCCTGACCAAGTAGCTGCTCGGCAAAGTTTTAATGCCAAGACGCCCCAGGCAGCAGCCCAGGATGAGCCCACCTTCCTAGTAGAATGGGCCTTCACCGACGTCGGTAACGGCAATCCAGCCGTAGAATGTGCATGCTGAATCGTACCCCTGATCCAGCGCGCAATAGTCTGCTTGGAAGCAGGACACCCAATCCTGTTGGGAGCATACAGGACAAACAGAGCCTCTGTTTTCCTTATCCTAGCTGTTCTAGTGACATAAACCTTCAAAGCTCTAACCACATCTAGAGACTGACTCCGTGAACGTGTCAGTAACTAATGGCACCACAATAGGTTGGTTTATGTGGAAAGGTGAAACCACCTTTGGAAGAAAATGTTGGAGAGTTCCCAACTCTGCCCTATCCTCATGAAAGACCAGGTAAGGGCTCTTGAGAGACAAGGCCCCCAATTCAGACACCCGCCTTGCGGATGCCAATGCCAAAAGCATCACCACTTTCCAAGTAAGAAACTTCAACTCTATCTCTTGTAGAGGCTCAAACAAATCTGATTGAAGGAACTGCAACACCACATTAAGGTCCCATGGTGCCACTGGAGGCACAAATGGAGGCTGGATGTGCAGAACCCCTTTCACGAAGGTCTGGAATTGTTTTTGGAAGAAAATTGACAAAGCCGAAATCTGGACCTTGATTGACCCCAATCGAAGGCCCGCCTCCACACCAGCCTGCAGTAAATGGAGAAAACGTCCCAACTGAAACTCTTCCATAGGAGCCTTCTTGGATTCACACCAAGACACATTATCTCCAAATACGGTGGTAATGTTTCGACGTTACTCCTTTCCTGGCCTAAATAAGTGTGAGAATGACTTCCTTTGGAATACCCTTTCGGGCTAGGATCTGGCGCTCAGCCATGCCGTCAAACGTAGCCACGGTAAGTCTTGATACACGCACGGCCCCTGCTGCAGCAGGTCCTCGCGAAGAGGAAGAGGATCTTTTATGAGCAACTCCTGAAGATCTGGGTACCAAGCCCTCCTTAGCCAGTCTGGGGCAATGAAGACTGCTCGAACCCTTGTTCTTCTTATGATTCTGAGAACTTTTGGGATCAGCGGAAGTGGAGGGAAGACATACACTGACCGTAATATCCACTGGGTCATTAGCACATCCACTGCTATTGCTTGAGGGTCTCTCGACCTGGAACAATATTTCTGAAGCTTCTTGTTGAGACGAGATGCCATCAAGTCTACTTGAGGAACTCCCCAAAGACTTGCCACCTCTGCAAAGACTTCTTGGTGGAGGCCCCACTCTCCTGGATGGAGATCGTGTCTGCTGAGGAAGTCTGCTTCCCAGTTGTCTACTCCCGGAATGAAAACTGCCGACAGAGTCGTTACATGTCTTTCTGCCCAGAGGAGGATCTTTGTCACCTCTGCCATCGCCGCTCTGCTTTTCGTTCCGCCCTGCCTGTTTATGTACGCGACTGCTGTTACATTGTCAGACTGGATCTGCACGGGATGATCTTGAAGAAGATGTACCGCTTGTTGAAGGGCGTTGTAAATGGCTCTCAATTCCAGCATGTTTATGTAAAGGCAGGTTTCCTGACTTGACCATTTTGCTTGGAAGCTTTCACCTTGAGTGACAGCTCCCCAGCCTCGGAGACTTGCATCCGTGGTTACCAGGACCCAGTCCTGAATACCGAACCTGCGTCCCTCTAGTAGGTGCGAGCTGTGTAGCCACCACAGGAGCGAAATACTGGGTTTTGACGACAGGATTATCTTCCGGTGCATGTGTAGGTGGGATTCCGACCACTTGTCCAACAGGTCCCACTGGAATACTCTGGCATGGAACCTGCCAAACTGTATGGTCTCGTATGCCGCCACCATCTTCCCCAACAATTGAATGCACTGATGGATCGACACACTTGATGGTTTCAATATCTGTTTTACCATATTCTGGATTTCCAGAGCCTTTTCCACCGTAAGAAATACTCGAGGAACTTGTGTGTCCAGAATCATCCCGAGAAAAAAGACAATCTTGTCGTCTGTTCCAACTGTGACTTTGGAAAATGTATGATCCAACCGTGTTGTTGGAGTATGGACAGGGAGAGCAAGATGTTCTGTAGTAACTGCTCCCTGGATCTCGCCTTTATCAGGAGATCGTCCAGATAAGGAATTATATTGACTCCTTTTTGACGAAGGAGGACCATCATCTCCGCCATCACCTTGGTGAATACCCTTGGCGCCGTGGAGAGACCGAAAGGCAACGTCTGGAACTGGTAATGGCAATGCTGAACCGAGAATCTCAGATAAACCTGGTGAAGAGGATAAATGGGAACATGCAGGTAAGCATCCTTTATGTCTACTGACACCATGTAATACCCCTCCTCTAGACTGGAAATCACTGCCCTGAGTGATTCCATCTTGAACTTGAACCGTTTCAAGTAGAGATTCAGATTTTTTAGGTTTAGGATCAGTCTAACCGAGCCGTCCGGCTTCGGAACTATAAAGAGGCTGGAATAAAATCCCTCCACTTGTTGCGATAAAGGTACCAGGACTACGACCTGATCCTGACATAATTTTTGAATTGCCGCTGTTACTGCCTCTCGTTCTGGAAGAGAAGCTGGCAAGGTCGATTTGAAAAATCGGCATGGGGAACGTCTTGAAACGCCAGCTTGTACCCCTGGAATACTATCTACAAAACCCAGGGGTCCAGGCCAGACTGAACCCAACCTTGGCTGAACAGTTTGAGACGTGCCCCCACCCGAGCGGCCTCCCGCAAGGGAGCCCCAGCGTCATGCTGTAGATTTGGCAGAAGTAGGGGTAGACTTCTGGCTCCTGGGAACCTGAAGCCGCTGCGGAATTCTTTGCCTTTCCCCTACCTGCAAAGAAGGGGGAACATCTCGCTTTCTTGTATTTATTGGGCCGAAAGGACTGCATGTGAGAGTGATATGTCCTTTTTGCCGGTGCACGCGCAGAGACTAACGCAACCAGTCCATCGCCAAATAAGGCTTCACCTTTATATGGGAGAGCCTCCATATTTCTTTTGGAATCTGTATCCGCGTTCCACTGGCAAATCCACAACGCCCTCCGAGCCGATACTGCCATGGTAGCTGCTTGTGAACTCAAGATTCCAATATCTCATCGCTTCTAGCATGTATGCGGCAGCGTCTTTGATGTTCCCTAACTTAAGGAGTATCTCATCTTTATCAAACGTGTCAATTTCTGATGACACGCTTTCGGACCGTTTTTCAATAGCGCGACTCACCCATGCGCAAGCAATTGTGGGCCTGAGCAGTGTACCATTGGCAACATAAATGGATTTCAATGTAGTTTCAATTTTCCGGTCAGCCGGCTCCTTTAGTGAAGCCGTGCCAGGTGCAGGGAGAATTACCTTCTTTGTCAACCTGGACAGTGCACTGTCTAACACCCCCTGTGTGTGTTAGACAGTGTCCTCTACCGGGAAAGGATAAGCTATTTGAATTCTCTTGGGAATACGAAATTTCTTTTCGGGATTCACCCACATCCCTTCAAAGAGAGTATTAAGCTCGTGGGAAGGAGGGAAAGTGACCTTAGCTTTCTTTTCTTTATAGAAATAAGCCTTCTCCTGAGGTATCGGAGTGGCTTCCGTGACTTCCAGAACTTCCCTTATAGCTACTATCATATATTGTATATTTTTTGCCAATTTATGATCTATTTCCCTGGAGTCACTATCGTCGACACAGGAATCAGTGTCCGTGTTGGTATCAGTATTCACAATATTCGCAAATGGCCTCTTATGTGACCCAGCGGGGTCGCCTGTGGATGGAAGAACAGAACCCTGAAAAATCACATCTTCCACAGATTTTCTCCAGGATTCGGACTTCTCTAATCTCCTATTGATATGATGCATACGATCACGTATTTCTTTCCCCCATGCAGGCTCTTGGTGTGCCAGCAGCGCCACCACATTACACATCTGTGTCCCTAAAATGATTTCCTCCGGAAAGGAACTCCCTGCCTCTGACATGTCTTACACACACGTGTACAACACACACACAGACACACTGGGACTTATAGGGGACAGACCCACAGTAAAATCTGTCAGAGGGACACAGTTTAGGAGCAGCCAGTTCACAACCCCAGCGCCAGTATCTAATGCCTGTGAACACAGAATGCCCACTGACATGCAGTGCTTTTTACACAGTAAAACACAATTGTAAAGCACCAAATTCCCTTGTGCCCCTCCCTGTTTTGCACCCTGATACTTGTAGTCAGAAGTGAAGGAGGACCAGCGTTGTCTCTGCAGCCTGAGGAGAGACAAAATGGCACTGAGCAGTGTGCTGGCTGCCTGAGGAAGAAGCTCCGCCCCCACAATGGCGCGTTTTTACCTCAGAGACTTTGCATAATATTTATACTGGCGGGGGTAGGGCTGTACCTGGGCATCTTATGCCCCCTTTTTGCCAGTTTATAGAGGTGTTTTATTGATGCCCAGGGCACCCCCCCTCCCCTTGCAGTGCCTGTGTGGGTGGGCAGAAATGGCACGCCGCGCTCCCGCCGCGGTACTTCAGACGTCACTTTACTTGATAGAAGATCTGTCTTCTTCTACTCACCTGTCTTCTGACTTCTGGCTCTGTGAGAGGGGTGACGCTGTGCTGTGGGAGTGAGCATCTAGACACGGCTAGTGTTCAGTACCCTTCATGAGGTCTTGTCAGCCAGAAGCAGAGCCATGAAACTCTTCAGGAAGTTGGTTCCTACTTCTGCCCCCTCAGTCCCACGAAGCAGGGAGACTGTTGCCAGCAGTTCTCCCTGAAAATAAAAAACCTAACATAAGTCTTTTCAGAGAAGCTCAGTAGAGCTCCCCTGGAGTGCATCCAGTCTGCCTGGGCACATTTCTAAAACTGAGGTTTGGAGGAGGGGCATAGAGGGAGGAGACAGTTCACACCCATTGAAAAGTTAAGAGTGCTTATGGCTCCTGCGGAACCATCTATACCCCATGGTCATGAAGTGGGCCCCAGCATCCTCTAGGACGTATGAGAAATATTGTTACAAAACACCCATTTATTTTTATGATCCATTTTATGATCAGTACCACTCTCCTCTAGTGGTGGTGCTATCCCAGTCTTGACTCCTGCTAGTGCTCCTAGCACTCCATGTTTGTCTCTCTGCAGCTGGAGGAAACGGCTAATGAGTTGCACCTGTGGGACTAGTTTATTACCCAGCTTCTCTGAGCACTTAAGCTGGGTACGCACTAGACGATCTTTTAAACAATTTGACCAATTCCGACGGTCAAACTCTACCAGTGTGTATCGACTATGTCAATGACTATATGCGCTCCCGCTTTAGTGCCAGATCATCAGTTCATACTACCCGAGACGCTGCAAGTGGAGTAAGTTTGTTATCCTGTCCTGCCAGCCAAGGCTGCTACCTTATTCTACTGCGCTGTAAGAGAAGTCTGTTATCTTGTCATACTGAACTGCAGTTTGTTATCCTGCACTGCAAGCCAAGTATATCCTGTATAAACCATTGTCTCTGTCTCTCCTACAAGTGTGTAATAAACCAGCTATTGTTTAATTCTACTTATGCATTTCTTCTTTTAAAGAAAATCCAAACTGACTCATGTCATAGTGAGTCCTAACATTTATAGCCCAAGTTTAAACAAATACTTATCAATTCTGTCACACGGACTACTGCAACCTCCTCCTGTCTGGAACTCCTTTCACCAATTGATATATCCAAAAGGTGAAGGTAAGACAGATCATCTCAAGTCAGACCAGAAAAAACCACTGCAGCACTCCAACTCCCTTAACGGACTCATCTCATCTTAACTGTCTCATCCTCATCTCCAAAGTCCTCAATGCCACAACCCCCTTCATACATCTCAAAACTCTCTCCTTCATGACCTCTTACATCTACCACTAGTCTGAGATAGCCACCTAGCACATCTACAAGATTACTGCTGCTACACACCTATGAATTATCTAGCACACCTGATCAGTTACTGTTCACCATTCTCAAATGATTAGACACACTAATTAAACCCATCTCTAAAATTATAAAACTTACCCTACTTATACCAGTACACAGTGTCGGACTGGGGCATGTAGGGCCCACCGGGAAAATGCAGTGGTAGGAACCCATGTTTAGGGGTGTGGCCAGTCCGCAGAGGGGGTGTGGCCTGCCACCTCATTGGTTTGACTAACCATTAGAGCAGGGCTGGCCAAACCAGTCCTCGAGATCTACCAACAGTTCACATTTTCCAGACCACCTAGCTGGTACACAGGTGTAGTCATTACTAATTAAGATGTGCTGCATTCATTCCTAACTGACAATTCTACAGATCTCCAGGAGGCCTGGAAAACATGAACTGTTGGTAGATCTCGAGGACCGGTTTGACCAGCCCTGCATTAGAGTGTGCAATGTCTGGGCACCTTCATAAATTTATACAGTAAATTAATCTGCTGCATGCATGATAATGTACCAGATTAATAACAGCAATGCACTGTAAAAAAATACACCATAGTACAGTATAAGGTAACATACGTATGATGTATAATTCAAGTGCATAGTCTGGAACCTGATCCTTAGAGCAGGAGGTGGGGTCCCAGGCAGTGGGACCCACCGGTGGTTTCCCTGTACCCCTATGGGCCAATCCAAACCTGCCAGTACATGATACTATCACTAGATGGGCTTTTCCTACCACTTGTTTTCACATCTACATTAGGTTTACTATGTCCCTGTTTAAGGTATGCTCTATTTTCCCACCATTCGTCAGAATGCCGTGGCACATTACATATCAAAGGCAAGAAAAATCATTCTAACAATAACAAAAAAACAAAAAGGACACAGAGTAACCATAGAGAAGTGGTCAAAAAAGGTTTTATCAACATCAAACAACAATTCAGGAGAAGCAGATTCCCACCTCCTGTAAATAGGACAGTTATATTTCTATTTGACTTTTATTAATAAATTTACCTTTTCGAATAAGAAACTGAATAGTGCAGAGGTGACCAGCTCGTGCAGCTTTCATCAAGGGGGTTCTACCACCCTCAGATTCATGCTCCTGCAAAACACCACAAAGAAAAATTTGATTAAAATATATAACATATACTGTACACTCAATAGCTATTCTAATATATATCTGTATGTTGACTGCCATAACTGCAGTAGAGTGGACTAGGTGAAACCACCCACATTTATTTGTCCAGCTCTTCTACAAAAGTAACCACTCTGGCGCTAAACATCACAAGGCCTGGAAACCGATTTGTTGTACCCAATGATGTGGGCTGACCAATCATGGCATACAGCTGAGGCATGCAACCACATGACTCTACCGAGTAATGACCTGCAGGTCTTGTGTTTCTTTTGCCCATAAATTAAGTTCTTTGAAGAGATGGAGGCATTCTTTACTACAATTAGTACCTTACAACCTTAAATATCCACCACGACCGCTAATAGGGTGGCTGAACTCTTTCTCTGGTCTGCCAGAGAACAGCAGTAGCTATTGAAGTTATAACTAAGGGTGGTCCAATGTTTTTTTAGTGGTAATACAGAAGCTGTATAATTGCCATCCTTTGGGTCTCATTATTTAATTTAGCAACCAAAAGGAACTATCACTGACAATGCCCAATACTTTCTTGGATTGATTTTGGTATAGAAAGCATGCATTCCAAAATATCTCAAAGAGTAACTGACAAATTAAGCTATACAACGTAGCAATTTCAGACAAAACCTGAAAAGTGCAATAGAGAATTAGATTATACTTTAGAACAATGTTTCACAAGTTTTCACATGCATACATCTTCAAATGTGGTAGAAGGAAAATCCAGTGCAAACCCCCCTCCCCCAGAGTTTTGGCTGTATTAGTAGCATGTTTAGTTTTTAGTAAGTAAAGGACATAGCACCCTTACCAGATCAGCACCAGCCTGCAGCAAAACTTCAGCTACATCTGTGTGACCATTTTCACACGCATATGTC
The DNA here is from genome assembly GCF_028390025.1 of Pseudophryne corroboree. NCBI lineage: Eukaryota > Metazoa > Chordata > Amphibia > Anura > Myobatrachidae > Pseudophryne > Pseudophryne corroboree. The sequence goes on along the minus strand of NC_086449.1, from coordinate 662,414,674 downwards.
AAAGCAGTGTCTCCAGTAGCAGTCGTAGCATGTACATTTGCTCCTTAAATGCAAGATAAATAAGTATATCTTCACTGTATAAATATAAATTGATGCACATAAACCTTGAGAACCTGTTTAACATATAAAAAAACTGAAAAAGTGAAAACCCCTTTCTGGTGGAAGATCTATGATGTATTCTGCTGAAAATGCACCTAAATAAGAAAGACTGCAGAATTCTCTGAGTACTGGCAGAATTAAATAAAAAATACATTTTTAAAATTACGCATTAATGGGGAGCAAATCTGAACCAGGTAATTATAGACTAGATAGTCTTACATCTATAGTGGGGAAAGTATTGGAAGGTATTCTAAGGGACAGTATTCAAAAGTTCCTTGAAGCAAATAAGGTCATTAAAAGGAACCAACACGGATTTGTGAAGGACAGATCATGTCAGACCAACTTACTTGGCTTTTATGAAACCGTAAGTGCAAACCTTGATCAGGGTAAGGAGGTGGATGTATTCTTTTTAGACTTTGCCAAAGCTTTCGACACTGTACCACACATGCGTCTTATCTATAAGCTACAAGAAATAGGGCTAGGGAGCACAATATGCACTTGGGTCAGTAATTGGTTAGATAATAGGGAGCAGCGCGTTGTGGTCAATGGATCATTTTCAAATTCGACTCAAGTACTAAGTGGTGTGCTACAAGGGTCTGTACTTGGACCACTTTTGTTCAACATTTTCATCAACGACCTAAGAGTAGGTCTAGAGAGCATGGTGTCAATTTTCGCTGACGATACCAAATTGTGTAAGGTTATAAATATGGAGGGGGATGCCGAGTCTCTTCAGAACGACTTAATTAAACTGGAAGCATGGGCAGCAAAATGGAGAATGAGATTCAACACAGACAAGTGTAAGGTAATGCATTGTGGGGGCAAGACCAAAAATAACACCTACATACTAAATGGGGTAATATTAGGAGAGTCTGTACTGGAAAAAGACTTAGGGGTTCACAGATAGCAAACTAAGCAGCAGTACCCAAAGTAGGAGTGCAGCAAAGAAGGCTAGTAAGATATTAGCATGCATAAAACGGGGTATTCATGCAAGGGACGAGAGTATTATACTCCCATTATATAAATCACTAGTGAGACCACATCTTAAATACGGTGTGCAATTTTGGGCACCATATTACAAAAAGGATATCCTGGAGCTAGAAAAGGTTCAGAGGCGGGCGACCAAACTAATCAAGGGCATGGAGACGCTGGAATACGAGGAAAGGCTTGCAAGGCTTGGCATGTTTACATTGGAAAAGAGGAGACTAAGAGGGGACGTGATCAACATCTACAGATATATAAGGACTCAATACATAGAGCTTGGGAGGGACCTGTTTTCTATAAGATCAACACAGAGGACAAGTGGTCACTTGCTTAGGTTAGAGGAGAGGAGTTTCCGCACATTGAGGCGAAAAGGTTTTTTCACAGTAAGGACAATACGTGTTTGTAATTCCCTGCCTGAGAGAGTAGTAATGGCGGACTCAGTCAACATTGGTTATTGGATAAAGATATTCAGGGTTGTGGTGCGTAGGCACGCATTATAGTTAATATAACTAGTCCTAACAAAAAATAAGATTTTACTCACCGGTAAATCTATTTCTCGTAGTCCGTAGTGGATGCTGGGGACTCCGTAAGGACCATGGGGAATAGCGGCTCCGCAGGAGACTGGGCACAGCTAAGAAAGATTTAGGACTACCTGGTGTGCACTGGCTCCTCCCACTATGACCCTCCTCTAGACTTCAGTAAGGATACTGTGCCCGGAAGAGCTGACACAATAAGGAAGTATTTTGAATCCCGGGTAAGACTCATACCAGCCACACCAATCACACCGTATAACTCGTGATAATATACCCAGTTAACAGTATGAACACAACAGAGCCTCTCAAAAGATGGCTCAACAATAACCCTTGCAGTTAACAATAACTATATACAAGTATTGCAGACAGTCCGCACTTGGGACGGGCGCCCAGCATCCACTACGGACTATGAGAAATAGATTTACCGGTGAGTAAAATCTTATTTTCTCTGACGTCCTAGTGGATGCTGGGGACTCCGTAAGGACCATGGGGATTATACCAAAGCTCCCAAATGGGCGGGAGAGTGCGGATGACTCTGCAGCACCGAATGAGAGAACTCAAGGTCCTCCTCAGCCAGGGTATCAAATTTGTAGAATTTTGCAAACGTGTTTGCCCCTGACCAAGTATCAGCTCGGCAAAGTTGTAAAGCCGAGACCCCTCGGGCAGCCGCCCAAGAAGAGCCCACTTTCCTCGTGGAATGGGCTTTTACAGATTTAGGCTGCGGCAGGCCAGCCACAGAATGCGCAAACTGAATTGTGCTACAAATCCAGCGAGCAATAGTCTGCTTTGAAGCAGGAGCACCCATCTTGTTTGGTGCATACAGGATAAATAGCGAGTCAGTCTTCCTGACTCCAGCCGTCCTGGAAACATAAATTTTCAAGGCCCTGACTACGTCCAGTAACTTGGAGTCCTCCAAGTCCCTAGTAGCCGCAGGCACCACGATAGGTTGGTTCAAGTGAAAAGCTGATACCACCTTAGGAAGAAACTGGGGACGAGTCCTCAATTCTGCCCTATCCATATGGAAAATCAAATAGGGGCTTTTACATGACAAAGCCGCCAATTCTGACACACGCCTTGCAGAAGCCAAGGCCAAAAGCATGACCACTTTCCACGTGAGATATTTTAAATCCACGGTTTTGAGTGGTTCAAACCAATGTGACTTTAGGAAACCCAACACCACGTTGAGGTCCCACGGTGCCACTGGAGGCACAAAAGGAGGCTGAATATGCAGCACTCCCTTGACAAATGTCTGAACTTCAGGCAGTGAAGCCAGTTCTTTTTGGAAGAAAATCGACAGAGCCGAAATCTGGACCTTAATGGAATCCAGTTTTAGGCCCATAGTCACCCCTGACTGTAGGAAGTGCAGAAATCGACCTAGCTGGAATTCCTCCGTTGGGGCCTTCCTGGCCTCACACCACGCAACATATTTTCGCCATATGCGGTGATAATGTTGTACGGTTACATCTTTTCTAGCTTTAATAAGCGTAGGAATGACTTCCTCCGGAATACCCTTTTCTTTTAGGATCCGGTGTTCAACCGCCATGCCGTTAAACGCAGCTGCGGTAAGTCTTGGAACAGACAGGGCCCCTGCAGCAGCAGGTCCTGTCTGAGCGGCAGAGGCCATGGGTCCTCTGAGATTAATTCTTGAAGTTCCGGGTACCAAGACCTTCTTGGCCAATCTGGAACAATGAGAATAGTTCTTACTCCTCTTTTCTTTATTATCCTCAGTACCTTGGGTATGAGAGGAAGAGGAGGGAACACATAAACCGACCGGTACACCCACGGTGTCACTAGAGCGTCCACAGCTATCGCCTGAGGGTCTCTTGACCTGGCGCAATATTTTTCTAGCTTTTTGTTTAAGCGGGACGCCATCATGTCCACCTGTGGCTTTTCCCAACGGTTTACAATCAGTTGGAAGACTTCTGGATGAAGTCCCCACTCTCCCGGGTGGAGGTCGTGCCTGCTGAGGAAGTCTGCTTCCCAGTTGTCCACTCCCGGAATGAACACTGCTGACAGTGCGAACACGTGATTTTCCGCCCATCGGAGAATCCTTGTGGCTTCTGCCATCGCCGTCCTGCTTCTTGTGCCACCCTGTCGATTTACATGGGCGACTGCCGTGATGTTATTGACTGGATCAGAACCGGCTGGTTTTGAAGCAGGGGCTTTGCTTGACTTAGGGCATTGTAAATGGCCCTCAGTTCCAGAACATTTATGTGTAGGGAAGTCTCCTGACTTGACCAAAGTCCTTGGAAGTTTCTTCCCCGTGTGACTGCACCCCAGCCCCGAAGGCTGGCATCCGTGGTCACCAGGACTCTGGCATGGAACCTGCCGAATGGAATCGCTTCGTAGGAAGCTACCATCTTTCCTAGGACTCGTGTGCAATGATGCACCGACACCTGTTTTGGTTTCAGGAGGCCTCTCACTAGAGATGACAGCTCCTTGGCTTTCTCCTCTGGGAGAAACACTTTTTTCTGGACTGTGTCCAGAATCATCCCCAGGAACAGTAGACGTGTCGCCGGAACCAGCTGAGACTTTGGAATATTCAGAATCCAACCGTGCTGGTGTAGCACCTCCTGAGATAATGCTACGCCGACCAACAACTGCTCTCTGGACCTCGCCCTTATCAGGAGATCGTCCAAGTATGGGATAATTAAAACTCCCTTTTTCCGAAGGAGTATCATCATTTCGGCCATTACCTTGGTAAATACCCTCGGTGCCGTGGACAGGCCGAACGGCAACGTCTGGAATTGGTAATGACAATCCTGTACCACAAATCTGAGGTACTCCTGGTGAGGTAAATGGGGACATGCAGGTAAGCATCCTTGATGTCCAGAGATACCATGTAATCTCCCTCTTCCAGGCTTGCAATAACCGCCCTGAGCGATTCCATCTTGAACTTGAATTTTCTTAAATATGTGTTCAAGGATTTCAAATTTAAAATGGGTCTCACCGAACCGTCCGGTTTCGGTACCACAGACATTGTGGAATAGTAACCCCGTCCTTGTTGAAGTAGGGGCACCTTGACTATCACCTGCTGGGAATACAGCTTGTGAATTGCCTCTAACACAGCCTCCCTTTCTGAAGGAGTCGTTGGTAAGGCAGATTTGAGGAAACGGCGGGGGGGAGGGGGGGATGTCTCGAATTCCAGCCTGTACCCCTGAGATACCACTTGAAGAATCCAGGGATCTACCTGTGAGCGAGCCCACTGATTGCTGAAGTTTTTGAGACGGCCCCCCACCGTACCTGGCTCCGCCTGCTGAGCCCCAGCGTCATGAGGCAGACTTAGCAGAAGAAGCGGGGGAGGACTTTTGTTCCTGGGAAGTGGCTGTATGCTGCAGCTTTTTTCCCCTACCTCTGCCTCTGGGCAGAAAGGACGCGCCTCTACCCAGTCTGCTCTTTTGGGGGCGAAAGGACTGCACCTGATAATACGGTGCTCTCTTTGGTTGTGAGGGGACATGTGGCAAAAATGCTGACTTCCCAGCTGTTGCTGTGGACACTAAGTCTGAAAGACCATCCCCGAACAACTCCTCACCCTTATAAGGCAAAACTTCTATGTGCCTTTTAGAATCTGCATCACCTGTCCACTGCCGTGTCCATAACCCTCTCCTGGCACAAATGGACAGTGCACTTATTTTTGATGCCAGCCGGCAAATATCCCTCTGTGCATCTCTTATGTAAAAGACAGCGTCTTTAATATGCTCTACGTTTAGCAATATAGTGTCCCCGTCTAGGGTGTCAATGTTTTCTGACAGGGAGTCTGACCATGCAGCTGCAGCACTGCACATCCATGCTGCAGCTGCATGGTCAGAGTATAATACCAGTGTGTGTATATATAGCTTTCTGGAGAGCCTCCTGCTTTCTGTCAGCAGGTTCCTTTAGGGCGGCCGTATCCTGGGACGGCAGTGCCACCTTTTTTTTTTTTATAAGCGCGTAAGTGCTTTATCCACCCTAGGGGGTGTTTCCCAACGTGACCTATCCTCTGGCAGGATTTTTTTATCGGGGGAAGCCCACGCTAGTTCACACACTTCATTCAATTCTTCAGAAGGGGGAAAAACTACTGGTAGTTTTTTCTCCCCAAACATAATACCCTTTTTTGTGGTACCTGGGGTCACCTCAGAAATGTGTAAAACATTTTTTATTGCCTCAATCATATAACGAGTGGCCCTATTGGACATTACATTAGTCTCTTCGTCGTCGACACTGGTATCAGTATCCGTGTCGACATCTGTGTCTGCCATCTGAGGTAGCGGGCGTTTTAGAGCCCCTGATGACTTTTGAGACGTCTGGGCAGGCACGGGCTGAGAAGCCGGCTGCCCCACATTTGGCATGTCGTCAAATTTTTTATGTAAGGAGTCGACACTTTCGCGTAATTCCTTCCACAAGTCCATCCACTCCGGTGTCTGCCCCGCAGGGGGTGACAACACCTTTATAGGCACCTGCTCCTCCTCCACATAAGTCTCCTCATCAAACATGTCGACACAGCCGTACCGACACACCGCACACACACAGGGAATGCTCTGACAGAAGACAGGACCCCACAAAGCCCTTTGGGGAGACAGCGAGAGAGTATGCCAGCACACACCAGAGCGCTATAAAAATCAGGGATTAACTAAATTATATCCCCTTATAGCTGCTATATGTATATTGCGCCTAAATTTAGTGCCCCCCCCTCTCTTTTTTACCCTTTTCTGTAGTGTAGACTGCAGGGGAGAGCCAGGGAGCTTCCTTCCAGCGGAGCTGTGAGGGAGAAATGGCGCCAGTGTGCTGAGGGAGATAGCTCCGCCCCTTTTTCGGCTGACTTTTCTCCCGCTTTTTTATGGATTCTGGCAGGGGTATTTATCACATATATAGCCTCTGGGGCTATATATTGTGATATATTTGCAAGCCAAGGTGTATTTATTGCTTCTCAGGGCGCCCCCCCCCCCCAGCGCCCTGCACCCTCAGTGACCGGAGTGTGAAGTGTGTATGAGGAGCAATGGCGCACAGCTGCAGTGCTGTGCGCTACCTTGGTGAAGACTGATGTCTTCTGCCGCCGATTTTCCGGATTCTTCTTGCTTCTGGCTCTGTAAGGGGGCCGGCGGCGCGGCACCGGGACCGAACACCAATGGCCGGTTCCATGCGGTCGATCCCTCTGGAGCTAATGGTGTCCAGTAGCCTAAGAAGCCCAAGCTACCACCAGTTAGGTAGGTTCGCTTCTTCTCCCCTTAGTCCCTCGCTGCAGTGAGTCTGTTGCCAGCAGATCTCACTGTAAAATAAAAAACCTAAAATATACTTTCTCTCTAGGAGCTCAGGAGAGCCCCTAGTGTGCATCCAGCTCAGCCGGGCACAGGATTCTAACTGAAGTCTGGAGGAGGGTCATAGTGGGAGGAGCCAGTGCACACCAGGTAGTCCTAAATCTTTCTTAGCTGTGCCCAGTCTCCTGCGGAGCCACTATTCCCCATGGTCCTTACGGAGTCCCCAGCATCCACTAGGACGTCAGAGAAATAACTAGTCCTATAATAAGACTGCATAGGAGACCACAAATAGGTTGAACTCGATGGCAGTGAAGATCGTTCATATCCGTAGAAGTGCAGGCAAATATGGACGATCTCGTCCATATTGGCCTGCATGCACAGCCGACGGGGAACCAGCGATGAACAAGTGCGGGGCCGCGCATCGTTCATCACTGGTGCCTCCACACTGACAGATATGAATGTTATCTTGTTCATTAATGAACTAGATCGTTCATATCTTGCAGTGTTATCGCCCAGTGTGTAGGGCACATAACACTATTAAAAAAAAAAAAAACAATTAATTGTCATGGTAACAGAGTTTAAGTAGAAGTAAACATGGAGAAACTTAAAATGTAAAATCCTCATTTATGGGCTCATTAATCCATGGCATAATAATACATTCAAACTATACCTGCTGCCAACAGATATTTCACTAGTTCAAGATGTCCTTCCTGAGCAGCTTCCATTAGTGGTGTAGAGCAACCAAGTTCTATATCTGCCCCAGATTTTACAAGGAAGTCTGAGACCTCTGCAAAACCTCCACAGCACGCCAGGGTCAGAGCAGTCTCCTGGGTCTCTTCAGTCTGAGCATTTATGTTAGCACCTACAAATAAAATGAATGATAGTTATAATGATCAAGTTATATCACATCGAGATCAGTTTTTCTACTGAAGAGTTTTCACACTTTTTTTAATTGAAAATCTTTTGTGCTAAGCTTGTTTGTATACACATACCATAACAGGGAGCTAACACCGTATAAATCGGGGTACTGAGGAACTTTTTTTTTAATTATTGTTCAGTAGGCATGCGATATATTCCATGGTCTATACTAGTGCTTCCCAAACTCAGTCCTCAGGACCCCACACAGTTCATGTTTTCCAGGTCACCTAGTAGGTGCACAGGTGTATTCATAAAGGTGCATACACACTGGGTGTTTTTGCCCAGCGTTATGCATAGCGATGATCGCTGACATCGCTGGGCTGAAAAGCGCTCAGTGCATACACACTGAGCGCTTTTCCCCCCTGCCCAGCGATGTCAGCGGAGGTGAGCAGCTTTCCATAGCAGGACGCTATGGAAAGCCGCTCACCCAGACGTTCATCTACTGGTAATACCAGTAGATGAACAGCGGCTGCCAGCGATGAAGCGGGAGCGCGCATCAGCGCTCACCGCTTGTGCATACACACTGGACGGCTTTGAGCTGGAAGCAGCTCAACACACCAAAAAAGTGAGCTGCTTTCAGCTCAAAATCGCCCAGTGTGAATGGGCCTTTACTCATTGACATTTCAAAAGATCTACAGGTGGAGCTGATTATTTCACTTGTAATTCTGAGGGCGACGTATAAAAAAAACGTCCTTACGGACATTATGTGCCTGGCGCCGTATCACCACATTATCGTGGTGATACTCCGGTCCCTGTGCCACAATGTATTACATGTGTGGCAGCCGATGTGGGAGGGCATTATCTTACCTGTCCCGTGATAGCGAACCTTCCATATCGGCTCGGCTGGTCTGCAGTGTGCTGCAGTGTGCGCGCATACGCCCATCTCCCCTGCTCCTAGCTGGCGCCGCTGGCGGTATGAGGCAGTGTTTGTCCTCTATCAATAAAGTTTTTTTAGTGAATAAATAAAAAAATAAAAAAATCCACCAATGCTTTAACCACACATCGCCTAATCGGGGGAGGCGTTGCGGACCGGCGACTTTAGGAGGCGTAAAGTACTGCAGAGGCAATCATACATTGCCTCTGCCTTTCGTGACCCATTGGTGACTGCGGGGAAGCAGTAAACAGCGCGGGGAGGGGGGGTGGGCGCGGCAGGTGAAGCACACAGCGTTAAGACGCCATTGATACATTACGGGGTTGTGGTAAATGCATGGTTTACGTGCACTGTGGTCAGCAGAAACCACACCGCACTTTCATACATCTGCCCCTTTGAGGAAACCTGCAAACCCTAAACTGTTGGGGGTCCTGTATTAAGGGGTAGATGTATTAAGACTGGAGAAGTGATAAAGCAGTGATAAGTGCAAGGTGATAACACACCAGCCAATCAGCTCCAATATTTCAATTGGCAGTTAGGAGCTGATTGGCTGGTGCATTATCACCTTGTACTCATCACTGGTTCATCACTTCTCCAGGCTTAATACAACAGTCCCAGTTTGGGAACCACTGCTCTATATGTACCAGATATGTTTAATGCCCTTCTTAATAGTGTGCTACGCTATTTTATGTTTGGCTGCACAGTACATGTGCATAATTATTTGAGTTCAGTATAATATGCCAGTATTCATCATGTAGACATTCATAATGTTTATATGGTTAAGTCGGCAGTGAGAATGTCAACAATGTGCTACTGCAGTAAGTCCATCCCTAACCTTAATTAGGGCAACTAAACTCGAATGTGGCCAAGCTCAGTGCCCTCTGCAGAAGCTGCACAACAGTACATTAACACTATATGGTAGATATACCATCTTGAGGGTGTGGTTACGTCTATATTGGAATCCCTGAAACTTTGTTCTAAGTATACTGGCACAAGCAATATATTTAACCAGTTCTGTGCGTAAAATGGATCAACGAGTGTTGGAGCATTGGGGCTTTTGATTGCTAAAGAGAATGGCCATCAACAAATAATTGAGGTTCTCAGGTTGAAAATGCTCTGGGGTTCATGAGGCATACTACACGAGTCAGAATATTTACATCAATCCTAAACAGTAATCTTATTATAAGACCGGTATATCTAAATTTACTGTAAATCTAACAATGAATTGCTTATGTGTACCCTAGTTTATGTGAAAATCTTATATAAAAATTAATGTAAGTGGAGGTGTTCACACATCACACTAGAGGTAAGTAGTATAATAAAGAGATGGAATACTACATTTTTTTAATACAGTCAACAACTTGAGGAATCTTATGACAGTCTTATTTCCTTTATTTCCACACTCTCTAGTTATAACGATCATGGTGATTGAGAGAGTACCAAATTACTGTACCCAAAGAAAAGTTGCAAAAATCTATCTTATGAGGCAACTAAATAAGTAATTTGAAGTCAAAGCCACCATACACCGTACCCTAAGAGGTTGCACTCATGGAATGGTTGAAAAAGTTATAGGGGTATATGCAATTCACGGCGAATCGCGGCAAATTATCGCCGTTTTTAAATTCGACAGGTGGCTGCCGGAATTCACCATATTCAATGCAAAACGGATTCGACAGTCCCGCGGGCGAAAATCGGCCGATTTGGCGGATTTTGCCGCGATTTGAAAAAACGGGGAAAAACCGGAAAAAAAAATGGCGTGGGGCCCCCCTCCAAAGCATAACCAGCCTCGGGCTCTTCGAGCTGGTCCTGGTTCTAAAAATGCGGGGAAAAATTGGGCAGGGATCCCCCGTATTTTTAAAACCAGCACCGGGCTCTGCGCCTGGTGCTGGTGCCAAAAATACGGGGGACAAAAAGAGTAGGGGTCCCCCGTATTTTTAACACCAGCATCGGGCTCCACTAGCTGGACAGATAATGCCACAGCCGGGGGTCACATTTATGCCGTGCCCTGCGGCCGTGGCATTAACTACCCAACTAGTCACCCCTGGCCGGGGTACCCTGGGGGAGTGGGGACCCCTTCAATCAAGGGGTCCCCCCCCCCCAGCCACCCAAGGGCCAGGGGTGAAGCCCGAGGCTGTCCCCCCCCCATCCAATGGGCTGCGGATGGGGGGGCTGATAGCCTTTTGTGATAATGAAAAGATGTTTTTTCCAGCAGTACTACAAGTCCCAGCAAGCCTCCCCCGCAAGCTGGTACTTGGAGAACCACAAGTACCAGCATGCGGGAGAAAAACGGGCCCGCTGGTACCTGTAGTACTACTGGAAAAAAAATACCCAAATAAAAACAGTACACAGACACCTTGATAGTAAAACTTTATTACACACTACCGACACACACATACTTACCTATGTTGACACGCCGACTGCCACGGTCTCCGACGATCCGAGGGTACCTGTGAAAAAATTATACTCACCTTCCAGCGTCCAGAGGTACATCCACGTCCAGATATAAATCCACGTACTTGTTAAAAAAAACAAACCGAACACCCGATCCATGCCGTACTGAAAGGGGTCCCATGCTTTCACATCAGACCCCTTCCCCCGAATGCCGGGACATCACGTGACTCCTGTCACTGAAGTCCCTTCAGCCAATCAGGAAGCGCTACTTCCGTGGCGCTCACCTGATTGGCTGTGCGCTGTCTGTGCTGTGACAGCGCATCGCAAAGCCGCTCCATTAGTTTCAATGGTGGGAACTTTGCAGTCAGCGGTGGGGTTACCCGCGGTCAGCCGCTGACCGGCGGGTGACCTCACCGCTAGCCGCTAAGTTCCCACCATTGAATATAATGGACGGGGCTGTGCGATGCGCTGTCTGACAGCTCAGACAGCGCAAAGCCAATCAGGTGAGCGCAACGAAGTATCCGTGGATTCTACATGGAGAAGAGGACCGATGTCGGCGTGTGAACATAGGTAAGTATTGTGTGTGTCGACGTATGAAATAAAGTTTTACTGTCACGGTGTGTGTGTCCTGTTTTTATTTGGGTATTTTTTTTCCAGTAGTACTACAGGTACCAGCGGGCCCGTTTTTCTCACGCATGCTGGTACTTGTGGTTCTCCAAGTACCAGCTTGCGGGGGAGGCTTGCTGGGACTTGTAGTACTGCTGGAAAAAACAATATCTTTTCATTATCACAAAAGGCTATCAGCCCCCCCATCCGCAGCCCATTGGATGGGGGGGGGGGGGGGGGACAGCCTCGGGCTTCACCCCTGGCCCTTGGGTGGCTGGGGGGGGGGACCCCTTGATTGAAGGGGTCCCCACTCCCCCAGGGTACCCCGGCCAGGGGTGACTAGTTGGGTAGTTAATGCCACGGCCGCAGGGCACGGCATAAAAGTGACCCCCGGCTGTGGCATTATCTGTCCAGCTAGTGGAGCCCGATGCTGGTGTTAAAAATACGGGGGACCCCTACTCTTTTTGTCCCCCGTATTTTTGGCACCAGCACCAGGCGCAGAGCCCGGTGCTGGTTTTAAAAATACGGGGGATCCCCTGTCAATTTTTTCCCCGCATTTTTAGAACCAGGACCAGCTCGAAGAGCCCGAGGCTGGTTATGCTTTGGAGGGGGGATCCCACGCCATTTTTTTTTTAGGATTTTACCGTTCCAGCAATAAAAAAAAAAAAAAAAAAAAAAAAAATATTTTAAAAAATATATAAATAATATTTGTGCCTCCAAAAAAAAAAAAAAAAAGTACCTAATCCCTTCTAATATAAATAGATATGCTATTCCTAAAAAAAAAAAAAAAAACACCAAAAAAAACATGTTTAAATTTGTTTTTATTGTTTTCACCCTCCAAAGTGTGGCGGATTGAAAATGACGAATTTGCTGTCTAAAAGCACTGCTGTCGAATTTCCAAACTTGAATTGAATATGCTTTTGTCGAATTGCAGCACTTGTATCATTGCAGAAAAGTCAAATTTGCAAAAATTCGAATTTCAAAAAGTCGAATTTTGAAAGTCCGTTTTTTGGTCGGAAAGCACTGAATTGCATTGACGATCTTTTTTTTTTGGCGAAAATGACCCGAAATTCGACAATTTCGGGAATTCGACCGCAATTGCATATACCCCTTAATCTTTCTCTAGCATCCATAAGGGAAACTGGGGTCTTAGTACGTGGGGAAAAGATGGGGTCCAAAGGGGACGCTGCACTTTAAATTTCTTCAACTGGGTGTGCCTGCTCCTCCCCTCTATGCCCCCTCCTACAGCCAGTTTAGAAAAATGTGCCCTCATGAGAGGATGCACACTCTGGAGCTCCAGAGGATTTTCTCTTCAGTTTATTTTAAATTTTGTTATTTTCGGTATACCGTTTGGGCAACAGTATACCTGCACCTTGGGAGTTAGGGGGGGGACTGTTACCGGTCTCTTAAGGCATCAGAGCCGCTTCCCCGCTGCGGGTGGTCCTGAGAGATTGTTGGTACTGCAAGGCATTGTGCCTTAGCGGTCACAATCGCAACACGCAGCACACCCCTAACATAGTCTGATGGTGAGAAGAGTGGGGAGTACAAACTGGGTGACCCGAATCTTGGTTCAGCGGAACGCAGGGGTGGCATATGGAACCCTCCCTGGGGGAATCCGCTACTGCCCCCCTGTGTACACTGGCAGCAAAAACTAGCATTTATGTGATGTTTTACACTAAATAGGAGATATTGCCAGTATAAATAACTACATAGCTCCGGCGCCATTACAAGGGGCGTAAGCTTCCTCAGAGCAGGACCAGCAGCATTTTGGCACCTTCCTCTGCATCTAGCAGCAGCAGCAAGGAGACACAGCTCCTCCAGACACTCACAGATACTCCGGAAACTGGTACAGGGGTGTAAATAAGGAGGGAGAGCCGCTGTAGTGTCCTGAAAAAGGACAATAATCCGGTGTTTCACTGTGATTTCTGTAAAGATACAGCTTGCAGTCTCGCTGAGCCTGACTAGCTTGGGTGTGCTGTCCCTTTCTCAATCTGTCTCCTTCTCACATAAGGCATTACGTAATGTAATACGTGTGTGTGTGTGTGCGTGTGTGTGCGTGTGTGTGCGTGTGTGTGCGTGTGTGTGCGTCCTGTAAACATGGTCAAACACCAATTATGCAGTGTGTGTTAAATCAGATTCTCTCCCTCTATGGCTGGTTCCCTTCTCATGTGAACAATGCAGCCAATCCTCCCAAGTTAGTGAAGAGGCTGGAGGGGAGGGTCAGTAGCCATCCCGGCTTGGTGCCGTAAAAACTATGATGGCAGATATGTCATCACAGCTCACTGCTAATACTCAGAAGATACAACAGAAGACAACACCTGCAGCAGGCTGTTGCAGACCTAGCTGCAAAGGCAGATGATAAACAACCCACTCTCCCTAGTTCAGGTCCACAAAAACGTGTGCTGCCTGATTTACTCTCAGATTCTGAGGAAGAGGAACAAGAGGAGGGGGAGGAATTAGATCCTATTACTGAGCCCCTCATACTGGCTATCAGAGATGTGTTAAAAATCCCTTTAGTAGACGCTGCAGCACCGCAGTCGTTTTTCTTAGCACAGAAAAAACGGTCACTTTTCCTGATTCTCCGGAACTAGATGACATGTTTAAGCAAGCCTGAAAAAATCCTGATAAAAAATGTCAGGTGACAAAAAAAAGTTCTTGTACACTTTCCCATTTGCCCCTGAAGGTAGGAAAAATTAGGAAGATCCCCCAGCCATGGACATATCAGTCTCCCGCTTGTCAAAAAAGGTGGTACTGCCAGCTCTGGGCTCCTTTACATTAAAGGACCCTGGGAATAGAAAAATAGAGACTACACTGAAGTCTATTTACACAGCGGCTGGCGTATCACAAAGATCTGTGATAGCGGGTTGCTGGATAACACATGCCATCCATACATGGGCGACTCAAATTCAGGAGGGTCTTTTGGGGGGGTGGTATATGCCCCTGGTTACTACAGTGAGCCTCATAAGACACATCCAAGACCATGCACACGTCCTGTGTGATTATCTCAAGGAAATAGGCGCTCTTAATGCTGGGACTACTGCCCTATGGCTGCGTCAGTGGATGGCGGATGCATATTCCAAGCGCAGTGTGGAGTCTCTCTCCTTCTCTGGGGAATGGCTGTTTGGGGTTGAGTTGGATATGTGGATTTCTAAGGTTACTACGGGAAAATCCATGTTTCACTCCTCTGGGGCACCGCCGGCTGGACGTTCCTACCCAGGGCTGTCTGCCCAGTCCTTTCGGTCTAACAAATTTAGATCTAGGGCCAGAGGTGCCTCCAATGCGAATAGAGGCATCAGAGGTAAGACAAGAAAACCAGCGATCGCAGGTTCTCAGAAACAGAGCACCAGTTCAGCTTCCACTAAGGCCTCAGCATGACTGTGTCCACCAACCCCGTGGGGATCTCGAGGTGGGAGCTCGGCTACGTCACTTCAGCCACATCTGGGAAAGCTCCTGCCAGGATACCTGGGTAAAGGACCTCATTTCTCAGGACTACGAGCTGGAGTTAGACAGCGCTCCTCCCCAATGATTATTCAAATCAAGCTTACCAGCTTTGGAGGATACGCGTGTTACGCTGCAACAGGCCATCCTAAAGTTGGTCCAGTCCCAAGCCATTGTTCCAGTGCCACTGCAACAACAGGGAAAAGGATACTACTCCAAAATGTTCATGGTACCGAAACCGGACGGTTCGGTAAGGCCCATTTTGAATCGAAAATCCTTGAACCCTTACCTAAAAGGTTTTCAAGTTCAAGATGGAATACTTGCGAGCATTGATTGAGGGCTTGGAAGAACGGGAGTTCATGGTCTCGCTGGATATAAAGGACGCCTATCTCCATATGCCGATTTGGCCGCCTCTCCTGGCTTACCTGCGGTTTGCCCTGCTGAACGATCATTACCAGTTCCAGGCGCTACATTTCAGACGGTCCACATCTCCGAGGGTGTTCACATCAGTGATGGCGGAGATGATGTTCCAATTCAGAGTCCAGGGGGTCTATACTGTCCCTTACCTGGACAATCTCTTGATAAAGGCAAGATCCAGGGAACTTTTATTGCTACATATAGACTGCACTATCCAACTTCTGTCACACCATGGGTGGATCCCAGCGGCTCCTGTTCCTGGGAATGTTTCTGGATACTGTGGCTCAGAAACTTTTCCTCCCAGAGGACAAAGCGAGAACACTCCATGAGATGGTCCAAATGGTTCTACGGCCCACTCTAATATCCATACATCTTTGCATAAGATTGTTGGGGAAAATGGTAGCCTCATATGAGGCGATCCAGTACGGAAGGATCCATGCCAGAACATTTCAATTCGATCTCCTGAGCAAGTGGTCTGGATCACATCTTCAGAAGCACCGAAAACAGCTGTCACCTCAGACCAGGATTTCCCTTCTGTGGTGGTTTCAGTCCTCAAACCTACTGGAAAGTTGAAGTTTTGAGATTCAGGATTAGATCAGTCTCACGACAGATGTGACTCAGATGATAGGGAGCAGTCATCCAGGGGGCTCAGTTCCAGGGCAGGTGGTCAGCCCACGAAGCACTACTTCCGATCAACATTCCGGAACTTCGGGTGATCTACACTGCTCTGCTTTAGGCCTCTCCTCTACTTAAGGATCACGCGATCCAAGTTCAGTCGGACAATGCCACGGCGGTGGCGTACATAAATCGACAAGGAGAGACAAAAAGCAGGGCCTGCATGTGAGAAGTGTCAAAGATACTCCTCTGGGCAGAAAGAAATGCAAGAGCAATGTCCGCAATCTTCATTCTGGGAGTGGACAACTGGGAAGCGGACTTCCTAAGTTGCCACAATCTCCGCCCGGGAGAGTGGGGTCTCCACAGTCAGGTGTTTCGGCAGACCATCGACCGGTGGGGCTGCCAACAAATAGACATGATGGCTTCTCGACTCAACAAGAAGCTTCACTGGTATTGCTCACGAACCAGGGACCCTCAGGCGAGGGCAGTGGATGCACTGACTTCGCCTTGGACTTACTGGCTGGTCTAAATGTTTCCTCCGATCCCATTGATCCCAAGGGTGCTAAAGCGAATCAGGAATCAAAGAGCCCAAGCAATTCTGATTACCCCGGATTGGCCTCGGAGGGCGTGCTATGCGGATCTTCTGGATATGTCCATTGAAGTCCCGTGGCCTGTCAATAAGAGATCTTCTTCAACAAGGACAGTCTACCCGGAGTTACGGCATCTTCGTTTTACATCATGGAGATTGAGCGGAACATCTTAGCTCACAAATGCCTTTCCAAAAAGGTTATTGCTACCATGGTTCAGACCAGGAAGAAGATATGTCTCTTGGTGCGAGGAACGCACGTGTCCACCTGCAGAGTTCCACTTGGGACGTTTTTTGCGTTTCCTGCAGGCTGATAAGGGCTTGCGTGTCAAATTGGCAGTGTTGCCTGAAGTTCAGACCTTCTTGCAAGTGGGTACTCCACATACAACCTCCTTTTGTGCTGCCTACGGCACCCTGGGATTTGAATGTGGTGTTGAAATTTCTACAGTTCTCCTGGTTTGAGCCTCTGACGGTAGAAGAAAAGTACCTCACATGGAAGACAGTGATGTTACTGGCCCTGGATTCTGCTAGGCATGTCTCAGAATTGGGGGCCTTATCGTGCAGAAGTCCCTACTTGGTCTTTTACGAGAACAGAGCGGAGCTCAGCACTAGGCAGCAATTCCTGCCAAAGGTCGTCCTGCGTTCCACTTAAATCAACCTACTGTGGTTCCGTCAGGTTCTGGCACTTCTGCTTTTCCAGAGGCATTGGATGCTGTGCGAGCCTTGAAGATCTAGATCAAGAGGATGGCTCGGATCAGGAAGACAGATTCCTTGTTTGTGCTATATGATGCACAGAAAAAGGGTTGTCCTTCTTCTAAGCAGTCCACTGCTCGTTGGCTTCATCTTACTATCCAACAGGCCTGTGTCGACAGCCTTACCTGTTCCGCAGTCTCTGAAGGCCCACTCTACTAGATCAGTGGGGTCATCCTGGGCGGCTGCCCATGGAGTCTCGGCCTTGCAACAATGTCGAGCTGCTACCTGGTCGGGGAAGAACACCTTTGTGAAGGTTTACAAGTTTGATAGCCTGGCCAAAAAGGATGCCCAGTTTGGATAGGCGGTGCTGCAGATGTCTCCGCACTTTCCCGCCCATTCTGGAAGCTTTGGGACATTCCCGTCGTACTAAGACCCCAGTATCCCTTACGGATGCGAGAGAATATAGGTTTTTAATTACATACCGGTAATTCATTTTCTCGTAGTCCATAAGGGATATTGGGCGCCCGCCTCAGTGCGTTGACTTTTCTGCAGCTTTTTCTTTTATAAAAGTTTACATGTTCATTACCAGCCGTTGCTGGTCGTTTTAGGTTGTTGGTGTGCTGGTGTATGAATCTCACTACTCACTGTTATGCTCCTTCTGTCAAGTATGTCCACTCTCCTTCGGGCACAGTTTTACCTATACTAGCTGTAGGAGGGGGTATAGAGGGGAGGAACCAGCACACCCAGTTGAAGAAATTTAAAGTGCGCTGGCTGCTTTGGATCCCATCGTACTAAGAACCCAATATCCCATATGGACTACGAGGAAAGGATTTACCGGTAGGTAATTAAAATCCTATTTTTGCAAATGCAAAGAACCCCTATAACCTTGTGTGAATTCTGCCACTCCCCCACAAAACACCTCTATGGTAAAATCAAAGCGCTGGAAAAGGGGTTTTGCGGAAGTTTGGGTACCTTATGTCTACAAGAACATTGTAGAAGAAAAGTTCTTATAGGAAACAATCCCAACCACAATGTCAACCCCATCAGAATGGTAATTAAAGTATTTTAATGCTGTCGTTCGCATAACTGTAAACATGGTGGGGGGGGGGGGGGTGTGTGTGTGTGTGTCGTTAGCATACACAAGGGTGCTAGAGCCAATTTCACAATTTATTATATACTGTATAATTCACGTGTATACGCCAAGGTCCAGTAAAATAAACCAAGCACCCATTAGTCTTTTCATAGATAAAGTGTATACATCTATACTGAATTATCTTTGCTTAATTTGTACTACTGCAACTGAAAGACAATGCTCTTACCTTGTGCTAAAAGAAGAGCCACTATTTCCTCATGTCCTTCACGTGCTGCTTCCATCAAAGGAGTATAGCCTTCATCATTTACCTCTTCTAGATTAGCGCCTCTTTCGATGAGAAGAGCTGCAAGTTCTACGTGTCCGCCACACGCAGCTAATGTCAGAGGGGATTCAAAAGAGTCCGCAGGCATATTCACCTGTGCCCCGCTGTCAAGAAGTAACCGAGCTACCGCAACATGTCCATCCTATCAAGAATATGCATAATGGTTATTTATCAATATCTATATTCAGCATTCATAGTTAAATATCTAAATTGTTTCCGTTTACAATATTTTGGTAATCCTCCAGAAACATATTTCTAAGGACAATACAATTTATAATTTTATACAGAAACAAGTACATGCTGTTTCCAGTAATGGAAGTTTGATTTCAGCAGGTCTTAAACAGATGTGGCATCACAGCACAATAAAAGGACAAATCAAAAACGCCTACAAGCAACCAAATCAAAAGAAAAGCAATCCTTGCTTTTTAGATATTACCCATACTAATGGAATCACTACATGAAAAAAAAACCCAATAAAAACTAGGGTTGTTGGTTAATGCTTATTTTCAGGCAATCAGGCCACAAAAAAACAAAAAATGTATTTAAAAATTGATAGTTTCACATAATCCAATATTTCCATTTTCACTAAAATCTGTACATTACATAGCTACGCTATTACATCTGTTGCATTCATAGCCAGTATTAAGACTTACAGCATTCAACATGTAAAGCAGTAAAATCTACTAAGACTGTCTATGACAAGCACAGTGAGAGTTGGGACAGTGCTCACACCCCTGCAGAGAGCCCCCCATATACTGGACATACAGGTTATGTTGGGACCATCTGCTGGTCACCATGACAAACTGTCCTTAATGGAGGAGTTGGAGACAAAGGACAGCCGCATGATAAACAGAAGTTAGAGGTCTGAACAGAAAAAGTGTGAAAAGAGGGGGAATGGGGTAGCAACATGGCATAAAGAAGGGGGAAGTACAATATGGCGGATAGGCGGGCTCCATGGTATGTCTATGCCTTGAACCTTGGACTTATGTTACCTGAAGTTGGGAGCAAAAGCAGTTTAGCTCAGTAGGGTACTGAACATAGGGAATGAAGGACAGGACGGTATAGTGTTTACGCTAGGCTGTTTTAGCAGGGCGCTGCGCCCTGCACAATTTTTTAAAGACAAAATCCGCCCTGCCCCTTTTGCGGCGCCCTGCTAGAACAGCCGCCCGCTTCCTGCCCTCCCAGTGTGTAAAGATGCCGTGTGCATTCACGCACTGGGAGAGAGCTGGGGGAAGCCCAGCACGCACGCCCCCAACAGTGACGCCGCCGGCCGCAGATGCCCCCTACAGCAACGTTTGTGGGCCGCACCGCCCACTAAACTGGCGTGTGCATGGCCACGCCCCCTATTTTACATGGCCGCTCCCCCATTTCGGGCGCGCGCCAATATGCCACCAGAGTCCGGCGCCCTGCCCTATTTGAATCCTAGAAGGAATACTACAGTACAAAAAAAATAAAAATAAAATAGTATTTTAATACCTACCGGTAAACCCTTTTCTCGTAGTCCATAAGGGATATTTGGGAAAACTAGTATGATGGGTTATAGACGGGGTGCAGATATACAAAGATACTATCTGCGCAATTCCCTCTTTATTTAAAGAAAAAAAACAGAGAAAACAGAAGGAAAAAATATGTATATAGAAGAATGAAGGGAAAAATAGAAAAATTAGAAAAAAACTACAATAAGGGTGGAAATAAAGTGGTGGTCCAGACGGTGCAGCAGATAGACAAACTAGTACCCTTACTAGCAATATTTAGCAGTAAACAAATATGATCTGGGCGCACCAAATGGTGGGAAAGAGGTAGAGGAACAGTCAGACTGATTTTGTCTAGGTGACCAATATGATCTTGGCGCACCAAATGGTGGGAAAGACTGATTTTGTCTAGGTGTATTTATTTTATGTTAAAATTATATTGTAAAAAGTTTAAAACACAAACTCTTCAAAAAAAAAAAAAAAAAGAACATATAATTAATTTTGTTTAAAACATCAACACATTCTCAATCAAGACATAACAGAATAGTGTGCTAATCTTTATATTTTGGTGATTCAGATGGTAGAAGATTTATACCCACAGGTACCACCACTGTACAAACGTCAGCCCACACATTGCATAGTGGGTAGTATAGAAGGTACAAGGAACTACTTATTCATTGACAGCTGCAAAAGAGTGTGAAATAACTTGTAATAGAGGCGACTTAAAAGCAGTTTTGGAGTCACCGTAAATTGTGCTACATTGAGCTGCGTGGGAGAAGGCAATACACGGCCATTAAGGCTTATATAAATAGTAACTTTCACATGGTAATAAGTTTTATCAGCGTGGGATGAACAGGTCCCGGGACAATCTTTGCCGTTAAGGCTGCCATCCAGCATTTGTTAATGTCTACATGAAGCACCAAAATATAAAGATTAGCACACTATTCTGTTATGTCTTGATTGAGAATGTGTTGATGTTTTAAACAAAATTAATTATATGTCCTTTTTTTGAAGAGTTTGTGTTTTAAACTTTTAACAATATAATTTTAACATAAAATAAATACACCTAGACAAAATCAGTCTTTCCCACCATTTGGTGCGCCAAGATCATATTTGTTTACTGCTATAGACGGGGTCCAAAGTAGCCAGTGCACTTTAAATTTCTTCAACTGGGTGTGCTGGCACCTCCCTTCTATGCCCCCACTCACAGGCAGTTATAGGTAAAAACATGCCCGAAGGAGAAAGGATATATAAGAGAGAAGGAACACGATAAACAAAAGGTGGTGAGATTTAAACACCAGCACACCACAACGTAGAACCAGCAGTGGCTGGTAACAACAACAGCAACAGCTGAAAAGGAACTAAAGAACAAGAACCTGCAGAAAAGTCCACGCACTGAGGCGGGCGCCCAATGGGGGTAATTCCAAGTTGATCGCAGCAGGAATTTTGTTAGCAGTTGGGCAAAACACATTCCTTAAAGCCACTGAGTGGGATCAGGATCCCCACTAACGGGATCCAGGTCATCCCCATCATCTTCTATATAGTCATCAGTATCAGATAATAGAGCAGGTGAACCACGCTTCCAAGGACAGCTTGTTGCAGCAGCTGAGTTTTCTGCACATTAGCAGTGAGCTGGGATGACATATCTGACATAGTCTTAAGAGACCCTAACCAGTGGGGCTCTGAACCCTCTCCCCCAACCAAGTCACTAATTTGCGAAGAATGACTGCATTGCTCATAGGAAACCGTCATTAGATAATGGAAAGAATCTGGTGTGAGATACTGTGAAATATGGGTAAGCACAAGCTGTGCAGTAAGTACAAACACATACACACAGACAGTTAGAATGCAAGCCTGCCCTACTTTATGTGGGAGGAGACAGAGGGGATACCAGCACACCCTGAGCTGCACAGCCCTAGTCCTAATGAAACTGTCAGCTCTGTAATCACAGTAGACACTACTAAATACAGTCCTAATTAGGCTCAGGATAGTGTACACAAGCGGCTCTCCCCCTTAGCTACACCCTGTACCAGTTTCCAGCGTGTCTGTGAGTGTGTGCTGTAGATGGCTGCTGTAAGTAGAGGAAGGCGCCAAAACGCCGCCGTCTGCCCTGAGGAAGCTCCGCCCCCTCCAATGGCACCGGAGCTCTACATCTTATTTATACTGGCAGCGTCTCCAAATAAGCTTAAAATCTCACACAAGTGCTTAGCTAAGCAGTTTTGTGCCAGTGTACACACGGGGGATCCTAGCGGGACCCCCTAGGGAGGGTGCCGTACACACGCACCCGAGGCGGGGTCCCTGGTTTGTACTCCCCTCCGATGTCACCTTCAGGCAGCATTCAGGGGTGTGCGGTGTGCTACAGCTGTGACAGACAAGGCGCCGTACCCCGCTGAACAAACAGCCCCTCAGGACGGTGGTCCTGCAACGGGAAAGCGGCTCTGCAACTCACAAGGCCGATGACCGCCCCCTCCCAACTCCCACGGCGCAGGTATGCTGTTGCCCAGACAGCATACCGAAGAAAATAAAAGTTTTAAATGAAATTGAAGAAAACTCTCTGGAGCTGCAGAGATGTGCATCCTCTCCTGGGGGCACTTTTTTTTATCTATAACTGCCTATGGGAGGGGGCATAGAGGGGAGGAGCCAGCAGACTCAGTTGAAGAAATTTAAAGTGCACTGGTTCCTTTGGACCCCGTCTATACCCCATCGTACTAGTTTTCCCCAATATCCCTTATGGATGCTAGAGAAAATGGTAGTATACCAAAACTGAGAATACTAGGTAATTAATTATCTCAATTGTTGCTTCAATATAGATCAGGTTAAGTAGAGTATAGCAGTTTAACCAGTCTAAACTCCTGGTTAGGTAGCCCAAATCAGAGTTTTTGCATATTTCTGCTCACCACCTCAGGAGCAGAAATGCATCCCTGCTCGGCACTCTCACCCGAACAGAGCAACAATTGAATTGCTCTGTCAGGCACCCATTACTGGCAGTAATAGGGGAGAGTTTTCCCAACAGAGGTGGATGAGGCTTATGTACTCTGCAAAGCGAGCTGCTTCCTGCAGCAGAATCTGCATAAGAGGACATACTAAAGGCCAATGACGAAGGCACTGAAAGTAGACTGAGCAGAAGATGTAAATATACATTTCCCAACACAAAGTCACCATAACTTTGCTTGCATAGGGACAGAGAGGTAAACACACATCCCTGGCACCAAAGTGAAGCTAAACTATATTAACACTTAGGAAATATTTCTCCTAAAATGACTCAGCCCACTAACCAAATACCAGGGTATTGTCATTTTGTATGGTTACCCATCACTAAAATAACTGCAGAGTCACTTGACTAACACAAGGACTAACACCTGGGCTTCAACTTCTACCGAAATCAAGTCCAACAAGTTATGTTTGTCGTGGCCCAGCAATATACTTCTCACTTTGCTGTGATAGGTATTCTTCATGTAGGCTTCGGACAGCCATTATACTACTGAAAAGCGCAAATACATAGCCGGACTGCTTCAGACTTTGTAAGACAGTTATACCACAAGTAATATTCTGTGATAATTTCTAAGTTCTAGAAAAGCAATGTGTACCTCTAAATAAGACAAAGGAGAAAGGTTTCAAGACTAAACAAATTCAGTGCTTTGTGCGGCTGCGCACATATTTCCCTGTTCCGGTAGGCTCAACATCGCAAGTTGTCCTGCACATCTACACAGGCATTGCGCCAGGGCATGATTCTGCCAATTCACACAACACATTTTTGTATAAAAAGGGACCCGATGTGAATAGCCACAGCTTTCTTCACACCAAGTTCTGTTGTGCTTAATCTGCAACATTGTGTGTTCCTGTGCCATTAAAGTCATAGCCTAACGACTCTAGTACTTGGATTTTTTTGCTAATTCTGCAATGAGTAAAAAATGCAAAAATGTAAAGAAATATAGAGTGCGCTACTGCTCTTGAAGCATCTCAGTTGCGCAGTCATCTCACGCTGTATGGCATATAGACGCTAGGTGTACGATGGCACATCTGTATTGTTAATATTACATACTCTTACCATGCAGGCCTCCATTAAAGCTGTATGCATCTCATCTGTTTTATGTTCTTGATCAGCTCCTGCTTCCAGCAAAAATCTAACCATCTCTAGGTGGCCTAAATATTAAAAAAAAAAAAAAAAGAAACAAATAAAATGAGAAAATGTAGAGTTTATACGAAATCAAACTACAATAAAAACATGTACGGTAATTTGAAATAACTGTATATCCCCCAAAGTACTCCACGGCAGATATTACAATGGGTAGCTTCCCTTCTAGTTGACAAAAAAAAACACAAATACACAAAACCCACACAAGACCCAGATGTTATACAACAGGCTTGATTCAATGAAAAGTGATGTTAATAGCATCTGGAAGGAGGTATTATAATTCAATTGTCCACATCGCTAGTCGGGAGATGCCAGTTCTCATGTCTTAAGCAAGGTGTAAAGTCACAAGAACTAGCATCTGACTTAAGGGTCTGCCGCGATGCTGTTTGCATCGCGCTAAAGTCAGAAAACAGCATTGTGGCACTAGAGTAGTCTGATTTTTGCTCACACCTCAGGAGGAGTGTGAACAGAAATTCTCTGGTCATGCTTAAACAGCATGCGGAATTGAATAGCTTCAGTACTTCCTACCCAACACTATTAACATCGCTTTTTATTGAATCGAGCCTTGTGTTTCCTGTGTCTGAGTGACTTCAGAGGGAATCTCAGAAAAATATATAACATGTAACATGGGTGGGAAATCATGTTTTAATGGCGGCGTCGAGGATAACGAGTTTTATGGTAAGAACTTACCCTTGTTAAAACTCTTTCTGCGAGGTACAAGTCTGGACAATGGGGTGTAGAGTAGGATCTTGATCCGAGGCACCAACAGGCTCAAAGCTTTGACTGTTCCCAGAATGCACCGCGCTGTCTCCTCTATAACCCCGCCTCCCAGCACAGGAGCTCAGTTTGTCAGTTGGTGCTGCAGTAAGCAGGCACTTAACAGAGGGGCTGCTCCAGGCAGCCCTAAGAAAAGCTTTTTATGAGAACGGTGGTACAGACCCTCCTGGATACAGGAGTCGTAGTACAGGTGCCTCTTGCTCAGAGGGGCCGGGGGTACTATTCTCCGCTGTTTCTAGTCCCGAAACCGAATGGGTCCTCCCGACCCATTCTCAACCTCAAGGCACTAAACAAATTTGTGAAGGTTTCCAGTTAGGTATGGAAACCCTTCGCTCTATAGTTCTGGCCTTGGAACCTGGGGACTACATGGTCTCCCTGGACACACAGGATGCTTACCTGCATATTCCTATAGCAGTGTCACATCAACAATACCTGAGGTTCGCTATTGGCAACCTCCATTACCAGTTTCGGGCGTTACCTTTTGGTTTAACAACGGCTCCGCGAGTCTTCACCAAAGTTATGGCGGTGATGACGGTGGTACTCCGCCGTCAAGGGGTCAGGATATTGCCGTATCTGGACGACTTGTTAATCCTGGCAAATTCCCCAGATCTTCTCCTGCGTCATCTGGATATGACGGTCCGGTTTCTACAAGCCCACGGGTGGCTCATCAACTGGAAGAAATCCTCCCTGGTTCCAGCTCAGAGCATGGTGCATCTGGCAGCGCTGTTGGACACGCACAACCAGCGGTTGTTCTCGTCTCAGGAGAAAATCCTGAAACTTCAGGACAGGATTCGTTGCTTCCTTTCTCGTCCGCAAGTGTCGATACATTCGGCAATGCAGGTGCTGGACCTCATGGTGTCAGCATTCGACATGGTGGAGTATGCTCAATTCCATTCTCGCCCCCTCCAGAAGCTGATTCTAGCCAAGTGGGACGGCCTGCCTCACCGGATCAGGTCTCACATGATCTCTTCGACTCCGGAGGTCCGTCTGTCGCTGCTCTGGTGGCTCCTGTACCGACAATTGTGCAGAGGCCGTCCCTTCTGGATATCCAACTGGGTCCTGTTGATGACAGATGCCAGTCTAAGAGGTTGGGGCGCGGTGCTGGAGCAGCACTCCTTGCAGGGTCGGTGGACCAAGGAGGAATCTCTCCTCTCGATCAACATTCTGGAATTGCGGACGGTCTTCAATGCATTGAACGTAGCCCAGCATTTGATTCAGAACCGTCCTGTTCAAGTACAGTCGGACAACGCCACCACAGTGGCTTACATAAATCATCAAGGCGCCTCCTCTATAACCCCGCCTCCCAGCACAGGAGCTCAGTTTAGTTAACCAGCCCAATGCAGTAGCAGGAAAAGAGACGACAACGGTTAGTAGCCACATACACCACACTCTGACGACAAGAGAAATGTCAGCGGCTAATGCCATATCAACCCAAAGAAGCTAAATGCGTCAGGGTGGGCGCCTTGTGGAGCCCAGTGTACCTCGCAGAAAGAGTTTTAACAAGGGTAAGTTGCTGCGGGGTACACTGGGCTCCACAAGTCTGGACAATGGGGATGTCCTAAAGCAGTTCCTTATGGGAGGGGACGCACTGTAGCGGGCACAAGAACCCGGCGTCCAAAGAAAGCATCCTGGGAATCGGCGATATCGAAGGCATAGAACCTTATGAACGTGTTCCCGGAGGACCACGTAGCCGCCTTGCACAATTGGTCAAGGGTCGCACCACATTGGGCCGCCCAAAAAGGTACAATAGACCGAGTAGAATGGGCCGTAATGTTAACAGGAGCTGACAGACCAGCCTTCACATAAGCATGCACAATCACCATTCTAATCCACCTGGCCAGGGTCTGCTTGTGAGCAGGCCAGCCACGTTTGTGAAATCCAAACAAAACAAAGAGAATCAGCCTTTCGAATAGAAGCAGTTCTCTTCACATAGATATGGAGAGCCCGTACCACATCCAAAGACTGCTCTTTGGGAGACAAATCAGGAGAAACAAAAGCTGGAACCACAATCTCCTGATTAAGGTGGAACGAAGAAACCACCTTAGGTAAATATCCAGGACAAGTCCTAAGAACCGCCCGGTCACGGTGAAAAATCAGATATGGGGAACTACAAGACAAGGCACCCAAATCTGACACTCTTCTAGCAGAGGCAATAGCCAGCAAGAACACCACCTTAAGGTCAGCTTGAACCAAGAGGTTCAAATGGAGGCTCCTGCAATGCCTCCAAAACCACCGACAAGTCCCAAGGAGCCACAGGCGGGACATAGGGAGGTTGGATACGCAACACACCCTGAGTGAAAGTATGAACATCAGGTAAAGTCGCAATTTCTCTCTGAAACCACACCGACAAAGCAGAAATAAGAACCTTGAGGGAGGCCAGACGCAGGCCTAAATCTAGGCCCTGCTGTAGAAAAGCCAAAAGTTTGGCTGTACTAAACTTGGAAGCGTCATAATGGTTAGATGAGCACCAAACAAAGTAGGAATGCCAGACCCGATGGTAAATCCGAGCAGAGGCCGGTTTCCGGGCCCGCAACATAGTTTTAATGACCTCTTCAGAAAAACCCTTAGCTCTTAAGACAGAAGCTTCAAGAGCCACGCCATCAAAGACAGCCGGGCTAGGTCCTGGTAGACACAGGGGCCCTGAACGAGGAGGTCTGGGCGTTGTGGAAACAGAAGTGGACGCTCTGACGATAGACCTTGCAGGTCTGAGAACCAGTGCCGTCTGGGCCACGCCAGAGCTATGAGAAGCAGATTTCCTTTTTCTTGCTTGTACTTCCGAATTACCCTGGGCAGGAGTGACACCGGAGGGAACACGTACGGCAGCCGAAACCTCCATGGCACCGCCAGCGCATCCACGAATGCTGCTTGAGGATCCCTTGTCCTTGCTCCGAAGACCGGAACCTTGTGATTGTGTCGAGACGCCATCAGATCCACATCTGGAAGATCCACCTTTCCACGAGGAGTAGAAGCACTTCTGGATGGAGGCCCCACTCGCCGGCATGCACAACCTGACGACTGAGAAAGTCCGCTTCCCAATTCAGGACTTCCGGAATGAATATTGCCGATATGGCCGGTAGATGGCGTTCTGCCCAACGTAGAATCCGTGAGGCTTCCTTCATTGCCCAACGGCTTTGAGTGCCGCCTTGATGATTTATGTAAGGCACTGTGGTGGCGTTATCCGACTGTACTTGAACAGGACGGTTCTGAATCAGATGCTGGGCTAGGTTCAATGCATTGAAGACCGCCTGCAATGCCAGAATGTTGATCGAGAGGAAAGATTCCTCCTTGGTCCACCGACCCTGCAAGGAGTGCTGCTAGAGCACCGTGCCCCAACCTCTTAGACTGGCATCTGTCATCAACAGGACCCAGTTGGATATCCAGAAGGGACGGCCTCTGCACAATTGTCGGTCCAGGAGCCACCAGAGCAGCAACAGACGGACCTCCGGAGTCAAAGAGATCATGTGAGACCTGATCCGGTGAGGCAGGCCATCCCACTTGGCTAGAATCAGCTTCTGGAGGGGGCGAGAATGGAATTGAGCATACTCCACCATGTCGAATGCTGACACCATGAGGCCCAGCACCTGCATTGCCGAATGTATCGACACTTGCGGACGAGAAAGGAAGCAACGAATCCTGTCCTGAAGTTTCAGGACTTTCTCCTGGGACAAGAACAACCGCTGGTTGTGAAGTCCAATAGCGCTCCCAAATGCACCATGCTCTGAGCAGGGACCAGGGAGGATTTCTTCCAGTTGATGAGCCACCCGTGGGCTTGTAGAAACCGGACCGTCATATCCAGATGACGCAGGAGAAGATGATCTGGGGATTTTGCCAGGATTAACAAGTCGTCCAGATACGGCAGTATCCTGACCCCTTGACGGCGGAGTACCACCGTCATCACCGCCATAACTTTGGTGAAGACTCGCGGAGCCGTTGTTAAACCAAAAGTTAACGCCCAAAACTGGTAATGAAGGTTGCCAATAGCGAACCTCAGGTATTGTTGATGTGACACTGCTATAGGAATATGCAGGTAAGCATCCTGTATGTCCAGGGAGACCATGTAGTCCCCAGGTTCCAAGGCCAGAACTATAGAGCAAAGGGTTTCCATACGGAACTTGGAAACCTTCACAAATCTGTTCAGTGCCTTGAGGTTGAGAATGGGTCGGGAGGACCCATTCGGTTTCGGGACTGGAAACAGCGGAGAATAGTACCCCCGGCCCCTCTGAGCAAGAAGCACCTGTACTACGACTCCTGTATCCAGGAGGGTCTGTACCACCGTTACCTCATAAAAAGCTTTTCTTAGGGCTGCCTGGAGCAGCCCCTCTGTTAAGTGCCTGCTTACTGCAGCACCAACTGACAAACTGAGCTCCTGTGCTGGGAGGCGGGGTTATAGAGGAGGCAGCGCTGTGCATTCTGGGAACAGTCAAAGCTTTGAGCCTGTTGGTGCCTCGGATCAAGATCCTACTCTACACCCCATTGTCCAGACTTGTGGAGCCCAGTGTACCCCGCAGCAGAAAATATATTCTTCACAGTTACTAGAGAAGGTGTGGATAATGTCCATCCTGCTGCATTGCACAGCTCTGCTACAAACCAGAGACCTTGTTTCCACTATCAAGATAAGTGGCATCTCTTGCACCAGGGGTGTCTGAAGAGAGGAGTCGTCCAATGGTCAGTAACTTGCTTGAAAGGGATTAACCTTTCCCAGATACTGCCAAGACCACAAACAGTTATTGTGTATTACTAATATCTGAGAAATCATTCAAATGCCGTTCCAGAGATCTTGTTGGGGTGCACTTGTGAAAGAAAAATGTACAGCATACTAATAACTGGACAATATTTTGCTTCAAATAACTACCTTCCTCACATTTTTGATTAATCACCATAATAGAAAAAACAGCAACTCCGTAAATGAAGAGGAGACTGGATATTTAAATACTGTATGAAGCATAAAAATATGATTGATGGACAAGTTATGGTAAAACTTACCTTTGTCTTACTTCAAGGTCCATGGTATACACAGGGAGAGACACTGGGGTGAAGGTAGCTGGATAGGACCGGGCACCATACAGTTAAAGCTTTTACAGGTCCCAAGATGCTCTGGTCAGTCTCCCCTATACCCCGCCTCTAGCCCAGGCAAATCAGTTTGGTCAACTAGCGCAGGAGTGATCGAGAAGAGAGACTGGTACACAGAAGAAACACTCACTCAATAGAAAATAAGAATTTACTCACCGGTAATTCTATTTCTCGTAGTCCGTAGTGGATGCTGGGGACTCCGTAAGGACCATGGGGAATAGACAGGCTCCGCAGGAGACTGGGCACTCTAAAGAAAGATTTAGTACTATCTGGTGTGCACTGGCTCCTCCCTCTATGCCCCTCCTCCAGACCTCAGTTAAGGAAACTGTGCCCGGAAGAGCGGACATTACAAGGAAAGGATTTTGGAATCCAGGGTAAGACTCATACCAGCCACACCAATCACACCGTACAACTCGTGATAAACTTACCCAGTTAACCGTATGAACAACAACTGAGCATCACTCAACGGATGCCACATAACTATAACCCTTTATTAAGCAATAACTATATACATGTATTGCAGAAAGTCCGCACTTGGGACGGGCGCCCAGAATCCACTACGGACTACGAGAAATAGAATTACCGGTGAGTAAAATCTTATTCTCTCTAACGTCCTAGTGGATGCTGGGGACTCCGTAAGGACCATGGGGATTATACCAAAGCTCCCAAACGGGCGGGAGAGTGCGGATGGCTCTGCAGCACCGAATGGGCAAACACAAGGTCCTCCTCAGCCAGGGTATCAAACTTGTAGAATTTTGCAAAAGTGTTTGAACCCGACCAAGTAGCAGCTCGGCAAAGCTGTAATGCCGAGACTCCTCGGGAAGCCGCCCAAGAAGAGCCCACCTTCCTTGTGGAATGGGCTTTCACTGATTTTGGATGCGGCAATCCCGCCACAGAATAAGCCTGCTGAATCGTGTTACAGATCCAGCGAGCAATAGTTTGCTTTGAAGCAGGAGCACCCAGCTTGTTGGGCGCATACAGGATAAACAGCGAGTCAGTCTTCCTGACTCCCGCCGTTCTGGTTACATAAACCTTCAAAGCCCTGACTACGTCAAGCAACTTGGAATCCTCCAAGTCACGAGTAGCCGCAGGCACCACAATAGGTTGGTTCAAATGAAGAGATGACACCACCTTTGGCAGAAAATGCGGACGAGTCCGCAATTCTGCCCTGTCCATATGGAAAACCAGATAGGGGCTTTTACATGACAAAGCCGCCAATTCTGACACACGCCTAGCTGAGGCTAAGGCCAACAGCATGACCACTTTCCACGTGAGATACTTTAGCTCCACTGTCTTAAGTGGCTCAAACCAGTGGGATTTCAGGAAATCCAACACCACGTTAAGATCCCAAGGTGCCACTGGTGGCACAAAAGGAGGCTGAATATGCAGCACTCCCTTAACAAACGTCTGAACCTCAGGCAGTGAAGCCAGTTCTTTTTGAAAGAAAATGGATAGGGCCGAAATCTGGACCTTTATGGACCCTAATTTCAGGCCCATAGTCACACCTGACTGTAGGAAGTGTAGGCATCGACCCAGCTGGAATTCCTCTGTAGGGGCCTTCCTGGCCTCACACCAAGCAACATATTTTCGCCATATACGGTGATAATGTTTTGCTGTCACGTCCTTCCTAGCCTTTATCAGCGTAGGAATAACTTCATCCGGAATGCCCTTTTCTGCTAGGATCTGGCGTTCAACCGCCATGCCGTCAAACGCAGCCGCGTTAAGTCTTGGAACAGACAGGGCCCCTGTTGCAACAGGTCCTGTCTGAGAGGCAGAGGCCATGGGTCCTCTGCGAGCATTTTTTGTAGTTCCGGGTACCAAGTCCTTCTTGGCCAATCCGAAACAATGAGTATTGTTCTCACTCCTCTTTTTCTTACGATTCTCAGTACCTTGGGTATGAGAGGAAGAGGAGGAAACACGAAGACCGACTGGAACACCCACGATGTCACCAGTGCGTCCACAGCTATCGCCTGAGGGTCCCTTGATCTGGCGCAATACCTTTTTAACTTTTTGTTGAGGCGGGACGCCATCATGTCCACCTGTGGCAGTTCCCATCGATTTACAATCTGCGTGAAGACTTCTTGATGAAGTCCCCACACTCCCGGGTGGAGGTCGTGTCTGCTGAGGAAGTCTGCTTCCCAGTTGTCCACTCCCGGAATGAACACTGCCGACAGTGCTTGCACGTGATTCTCCACCCAACGAAGAATCCTGGGTGGCTTCCGCCATTGCAACCCTGCTTCTTGTGCCTCCCTGGCGGTTTACATGGGCGACCGCCGTGATGTTGTCTGACTGAATCAGCACTGGTTGGTCTCGAAGCAGAGGCTCCGCTTGACTCAGGGCGTTGTATATGGCCCGTAGCTCCAGAATATTTATGTGCAGACAAGTCTCCTGACTTGACCACAGCCCTTTGAAGTTTCTTCCTTGAGTGACTGCTCCCCACCCTCGGAGGCTTGCATCCGTGGTCACCAGGACCCAGTCCTGTATGCCGAATCTGCGGACCTCGAGGAGGTGAGCACCTTGCAGCCACCACAGAAGAGACACCCTGGCCCTGGGGGACAGGGTGATCATCCGATGCATCTGAAGATGCGATCCGGACCACTTGTCCAGCAGATCCCACTGAAAGATCCTCGCATGGAACCTGCCGAAGGGAATGGCTTCGTATGACGCCACCATCTTTCCCAGGACTCGCGTGCAGTGATGCACCGACACCTGTTTTGGTTTTAGGAGGTCCCTGACCAGAGTCACGAGCTCCTGAGCCTTCTCCTCCGGGAGAAACACCTTCTTCTGGTCTGTGTCCAGAATCATGCCCAGGAAGGGCAGATGCGTCGTAGGAATCAGCTGCGACTTTGGAATATTCAGAATCCAGCCATGCTGACGCAACACTTCCTGAGAGTGTGCTACGCTGAACAGCAACTGCTCCCTGGACCTCGCCTTTATGAGGAGATCGTCCAAGTATGGGATAATGGTAACCCCTTGCTTCCGAAGGAGCACCATCATTTCCGCCATCACCTTGGTAAATATTCTCGGTGCCGTGGACAGGCCAAACGGCAACGTCTGGAATTGGTAATGACAGTCCTGTACCACAAACCTGAGGTACTCCTGATGAGGTGGATAAATGGGGACATGCAAGTAAGCATCCTTGATGTCCAGAGACACCATAAAATCCCCCTCTTCCAGGCTTGTAATGACTGCTCTGAGCGATTCCATTTTGAACTTGAATTTCTTCAGATAAATGTTCAGGGATTTGAAATTCAAAATGGGTCTGACCGAACCGTCCGGTTTCGGTACCACAAACATAGTGGAATAGTAGCCCCTTCCCTGTTGAAGGGGGGGAACCTCTACCACCACCTGCTGGAGAAAAAGTTTGTGAATTGCCGCCAACACTACCTCCCTTTCCATGGGGGAAGCTGGCAAGGCAGATTTTAGGTAACGGTGAGGGGGCGTCACCTCGTATTCCAGCTTGTATCCCTGAGACACAATTTGTATAGCCCAAGGATCCACCTGTGAGCGAATCCACTGGTGGCTGAAATGTCGGAGACGCGCCCCCACGGCTCCTGGCTCCGCCTGTGGAGCCCCAGCGTCATGCGGTGGATTTAGTGGAAGCCGGGGAGGAATTTTGTTCCTGGGAACTAGCTGCATGGTGCAGCCTCTTTCCTCTACCCCTGCCAAGAAAGGATGCACCTCTGACTTTCTTGCTCTTCTGAGAACGAAAGGACTGCATTTGGTAATACAATGCTTTCTTAGGCTGTGGAGGGACATAAGGCAAGAAATTTGACTTCCCAGCCGTAGCTGCGGAAACTAGGTCTGAGAGACTGTCCCCAAACAATTCCTCACCCTTATAAGGTAAAACCTCCATGTGTTTTTTAGAGTCGGTATCCCCTGTCCATTGCAGAGTCCATAAGACCCTTCTGGCAGAAATGGACATTGCGTTTACTCTAGAGCCCAGCAGGCAAATGTCCCTCTGGGCATCCCGCATATATAGGACCGCGTCCTTGATATGTGCCAGGGTCAGTAGAACAGTGTCCCTGTCCAGGGTATCTATCTCCTCAGACAGAGTATCCGTCCATGCTGCTACCGCACTACACATCCAGGCCGAAGCAATTGCTGGCCTCAGCAGTGTACCAGAATGTGTGCACACAGACTTTGTGCTTTCTATCCGCAGGATCCTTTAGGGCGGCCGTATCCTGAGACGGCAGGGCCACCTTCTTAGACAAGCGTGTCAACGCCTTGTCTACCCTAGGGGAGGATTCCCAGCGTAACCTGTCCGTTGGCGGGAAAGGATACGCCATAAGTAACCTCTTGGAAATTATCAACTTCCTATCAGGGGAATCCCACGCTTTTTCACATAATTCATTCAATTCATGTGACGGGGGAAAAGTCACTTCTTGCTTTTTCTCCCCATACATATAAATCCTCTTGTCAGGGACAGGATTTTCCTCAGAAATGTGTAATACATCCTTCATTGCTACAATCATGTAGCGGATGGCTTTAGTCATTTTAGGCTGCAACTTTGCATCATCGTCATGGACACTGGAATCAGATTCCGTGTTGACATCTGTGTCGACTAACTGGGATATTGGGTGCTTTTGAGACCGACGGCCTCTGCGCTGTGGGATCAGGCATGGGTTGAGACCCTGACTGTCCCAAGGCTACAGCTTTATCCAATCTGTTATGCAAGGAGCTTACATTATCATTTAACACCTTCCACATATCCATCCAATCAGGTGTCGGCCCAGTCGGCGGCGACACCACATTTGTCTGCACTTGTTCTGCCTCCACGTATCCTTCCTCATCAAACATGTCGACACAGGCGTACCGACACACCGCACACACACAGGGAACGCTCTGACTGAGGACAGGACCCCACAAAGGCTTTTGGGGAGACAGAGAGAGTATGCCAGCACACACCCCAGCGCTATATAACCCAGGGATTACACTGTACCTTAGTGTTTACCCAGTAGCTGCTGTTTTATATACCTCTGCGCCTAAATTTATGTGCCCCCCCCCCTCTCTTTTTTACCCTATATTGCACCTGTATACTGCAGGGGAGAGCCTGGGGAGCGTCCTTCCAGCGGAGCTGTGAAGAGAAAATGGCGCTGGTGTGCTGAGGAAGAAGGCCCCGCCCCCTCAGCGGCGGGCTTCTGTCCCGCTTCTCATGTGTAAAAATGGCGGGGGCTCGTACATATATACAAGTGCCTGACTGTATATATGTCTATTTTTGCCATCAGGTATCTTAATTGCTGCCCAGGGCGCCCCCCCCCCCCCTGCACCCTACAGTGACCGGAGTGTGTGGGTGTGCTGCGGGAGCAATGGCGCACAGCTGCAGTGCGCTACCTTAAGTGAACACAGGAGTCTTCTGCCGCCGATTTCGATTTGTCTTCATGCTTCTGCGGCTTCTGTACTTCTGGCTCTGCGAGGGGGATGGCGGCGCGGCTCCGGGAACGGACGATCAAGGTTAGGTACCTGTGTTCGATCCCTCTGGAGCTAATGGTGTCCAGTAGCCTAAGAAGCGCAACCTAGCCGCATTTAGTAGGTTTGCTTCTCTCCCCTCAGTCCCACGTAGCAGAGAGTCTGTTGCCAGCAGAAGCTCTCTGAAAATAAAAAAACCTAACTAAAATACTTTCTTTCTTAGTAAGCTCAGGAGAGCCTACTAAAAGCACCCAGCTCTGGCCGGGCACAGATTCTAACTGAGGTCTGGAGGAGGGGCATAGAGGGAGGAGCCAGTGCACACCAGATAGTACTAAATCTTTCTTTAGAGTGCCCAGTCTCCTGCGGAGCCCGTCTATTCCCCATGGTCCTTATGGAGTCCCCAGCATCCACTAGGACGTTAGAGAAAAGGGAACCCATGACTAAGAGAAGAAACCCATCAGGATGGGAGCCTTGTGGTTCCCATCGTCCTTGAAGAAGAGAGTTAAGTTTTACCATAACTCTTATTTTCTTCTTCAGGGTCCATTGCCTTCACAGGGAGCGACATTGGGGATGTACCAAAGCAGTTGTTTAAAGGGAGGGTACACTCCTGGGCAGAAAGGAGTATCCGGCATCCAATTTAAGCACCCTGAGAGGCAAATGTATCAGAGGCATAGAACCTAAGAAAGGTGTGGACAGAAGACCACGTTGCCGCCTTGCACAGTTTTTTTGGCAGACATGCCACGGCAGCCTGCCCACGAAGCACACAGAGCGAGTACAATGGGCAGAAACTGTATCCGGCACAGGTAGGTCAGCCTGTTGAAAGCCTGTGAGATAGTTAATCGAAGCCATCTGGCCAGAGTTTGTCTGTTAGCTGGCCAGTTCCTCTTGTGGAATCCGTACAGGAAAAAGAGGGAATCTGTTTTACTGATGGGGCTGGTATATTCCACGTAAAAAAGCGAATAGCATGAACCACATCCAAGGAGGCTTCCCTTGGTGAAAGGTCGGCACAACAATATCCTCATTAAAGTGGAAACTGGACACTACCTTGGAAAGGTAGTCAGGCAGAGTCCGAAGAACAGTTCTGTCTTGATGAAAGATGAGAAAGGGAGAGCGGCAGGAGAGTGCCGCTAAATCAGACACTCTTTGGGCGGATGCAATAGCCAGAAGAAAGTCTTTGTTGTCAGCCATTTGAGGTCCACTGAGTCCAGGGGTTCAAACTGAGGCTCTTGAAATGCATGGAGAACCACTGGAGGGACAGGGAGGTTGAATACGAAAGACACCTTGAAAAACATCAGGCAGGGAAGATATGGTTTTAAATTACAGAGCGGGAGAAACCTTTGGGCCCTAGGAGGGATGACTCAAGAATTACGCCATCAAAGACAGATAAGCTACGTCCAGGCACAGATACGGACTTTGAGACAACAAGTGGAAAGACTCTAGAGATCGGTGAACCAATGGCGCCTGGGCTAGGCTGGAGTTATAAACATTGTGCCTCCTTCCTGACTGAATTTGCAAAGAACTTTTTGAAGGAGGGAGAGCAGAGGGAAGAAGTAAGCCAAATGGAAGGTCCACTTCCTGCCAGTGCGTCCAAGAAGGCTGCTTCGGGCTCCCTTGTTCTGGACCCGTACACTTGAACCTTGTGATTGTGTTGTGAAGCCATGAGGTCCACATCCGGTACGCTCTATTTGTCCAGCATGAACTGGAAGACTTCTGGGTGTAGAGCCCACTCACAGTCGCGCATGTCGTAACAGCTGTGGAATTCAGCCCATCTGAGAATGTGTGCCACTTCTTGCATTGCCAACAGACTGCAAGTGCCCTCCCGATTATTGAGGTAGGCCACCACAGTGGTGTTGTCAGACTGGATGTGACCAGGCCTGCCCCGGAGAATGTCCTGTGCCAGAGTGAGTACTCTGTAGATAGCTTGGAGCTCCAGGAAGTTGATTGCCAAGCAACTCTTGGTTGACGTCCAACAGCACTGAAAAGAGAGAGAGTGTTCACCTGTCACATGGCACCATCTGCGGAGACTGGCATCCCTGGTAAGGAGTACCTAATCTGGAATCCAGAAGAGTCTACCCTTGTCCAAGTGGGACGTGTTAAGCCACCAAGCTAGGGACAGACAAACATCTGGAGTAAGGACCATTGCCTGGGGTCTGAGCAGATGCGGTTGCCCATTCCACCTTGACAGGATCAGGTGTTGAAGGGGCCTGGAGTGGAACTGGGCATACTCCACCATGTCGAAGGTGGAGACCACGGATCCCAAGACCTGCATGGCTGAGTGCATTGACACTCTGCTGCTGTGAAGTAATTTGCATACTCGTTGTAGTGTGGAAATTTTGTTTGCTGGCAGGAAAATTCTTTGTACCAGAGAAATCAGGAGCACTCTCAGATGCAATATTCTTTGAGAAGGGGTCAGGGAAGACTTTTTCCAGTTGATGAGCCAGCCGTGTGCTTGCAAGAAGGCAATGGTCAGCTGAAGATGGCAGTGAAGGACCTTCGGAACAGCGTGCTAGAAACAGCAGGCATCTAGGTATGGGAGTATTCTGACCCCCTGACGTTGAAGCTGGATAACCATCACAGCCATGATTTTGGCAAGACCCAAGGAGCTGTAGAAAGACCAAAAGGCAGTGGCCGAAATCGGAATTATTAGTGGAGGACAGCAAAACGAAGAAACAGTTGATTGGAGGGTGCTATAGGCACATGCAGGTACAGTAAGTGTCCTGAATTTCCAGGGACCCTATAAAGTCCCCAGGCTCCATTTCTAGGACAATAGAGCAGAAACCTAGGCACTCATATAAACTTATTCAGGGATTTGAAATTGAGGATAGGCCAATGAGACCCATTGGGTTTCTGAACCAAGAAAGAGTAGGGCCTGTGCAAAAGAACTGTTTGGGGATTGGTGTCATCTCAGGAATGAGAGAGTGTACCTGTGAGAGACCACTTCATGCATCCATTCACCTGTGGTGGTTTGATGCCAGGACTGCGCAAACTGAAATAGTCAGACTGAGGATTTATCTTCAGATTTGGTAGCAGGACATCTGGTAGCCCAGGCATGTTTGGCCCTGAGCTTGGAGGCTGACTGACGAGAGTAGGACTGTCCTTTAGCTTTGCCTTGGGGGCGAAATGACTGAAAGGAAGCTGTCCCAGGCTCTGGGGTAGATGCTGAGGGCAGGAAAGCAGTTTTAGATACTTCCAGAGTAGCCACAATTTGCCCAATTCTGCGCCAAACAGGGCCTCCCCAGTGTAAGGCAGTAATTCGAGGGCCTTCTTGGATCATGTCAGCTTTCCATGAGTGCAGTCAGAGGTAGCAGACGCCTTGGAAGCCAGGCGTTCAATATCCAAAGCCGCTTCACCCTAGTAGGAGGCTGCAACCCTAATATGCGTGATGCGGGACAGCTGTTCCCATGTAACATCAGAGGGAAGGCTTTCCTCTAGAGCAGTGGTTCCCAACCCCGATCCTCAAGTACCCCTAACAGCTCATGTTTTCCAGGTCACCTAACAGTTGAACAGGTGTATTCATTACTCACCGACACATTTTGAAACACACACAGGTGGAGCTAATCATTTTAATTGCCATCCTGAGAGGAGACCTGGAAAATATGAACTGTTGTGGGTACTTGAGGCCCGTGGATGGGAACTACTGCTCTAGAGCTTCGTCCAGCTTTCAGCCACCCAGGCAGCAGCCATAGCTGATCGTGTAATGGCTCCTGTAAGAGAAGACACAGATTTAAGACAAGCCTGAATTTTTCTATACGTAGTCTCCTTCAGGGAAGATGCAGTCAAGATTGGCAGGGTAGAGCTTTTAACCAGGAGTGCCAGGTAGAAATCCACTGTAGGGGAAATCTCCCACTTGGCACAATCGCCAGAAGAATAGGGTACAAAGAAGCCAGATGTTTTGTTATCTGGAACTTTCTACTAGGGGTATTCCATGCTTCACGCATGAAGTAATTAAGCTGTTCTGACTGAGGAAAATCAGCCTTTATAACCTTCTGCCATTTGATTAGTGGTTTTGGCTTAGCAGCAGGCTCCTACTCCTCTATTTGTAGAACAGACTTAACTGCCCGCACCAGGACAGGTACATCCAAGGTAGTAGGACGCTCCTCCTCACATGAGGGGGATTCAGGGAGAGCATAGCCTCCCTGAGTCCCCCTCAGGGAGGCCGAGAGGGACTCAGGCCTCATAAGCCTCCCCAGATGACATCTCAGAATCTGAAAGCTGCGTAGACAGAGTATTGCATAGGACCCCTAGATGCTTTAGTGGGTAATGTGTAAGCGACGGCTGTCACACTGTCAAACTGCACCTTAACTGGTTGATGCTGGAGGAGTAGCAGAGCTAGACAAAGAGCTCTATAGACCACTTGGAGCACCAGAATATCGATTCGTACCCAGCTCTCCTGAACCAACTGCTATGGTCGCCATCCATGCATCAGAGAACAATAGAAGTCAGCCTCCCACTCTGGGTTTATCCAGGTGGAGGCTAGCCATGTCATGCAGCAGGGTCATCAGTTTGCTTGGTGGCAAGGTGTCTGGTAGACTAGGTCTGTTTTACACCTGGACTTTGAGCCCTTGGGAGGAAGAACCCTGGAATCTGCAAAAAGACTGTCCCTTGGTTTCCCGCTGCAGACAAAAAGGATAGAAAATAGACATTCGCAACCTGGGTGCTGCCACGATCTTATCCAATGGGAGAGCCTCAAGGGCCTTTTTAAGAGTCTTCATCGGCGCACCAGGTACAAAGCTAGAGTGCTCTCCTGGCTGCTACAGCAGAAGCCAACACTGTAGAGGTTAGTAAACCTGTGTCAATCGCCATCTCGCCAAGATAGAAGCCTGCCTTCTGCATATGCTCCACTAGAGACAATAACTATTTTGCAATTATCAGTATGGAGACCGTCCTCCAAGGCATCTGCCCAGCGTCCGATGGCCTGAGCCACCCAAGTGGAAGCAAGGGCTGGGCATGCAATAGCACCTGCATTAGAATAAACTGCCTTGAGGAAGTTCTCTAGCTTCCTATCCATCGGGTCCTAAAGGGATGCAGAGTTAGGTAAAGGGAGGATACTAGTTTTCACTAGCTGAGCAATGTAAGCATCTACAGGAGGGGACTCCCATTTGGGCCTATCCACAGCTGGGCGTGTGGAAAAGGCAGCAATGTGCTCAGATACCTGTAAGGGCTTGTCAGGACGAGCCCGTGTCTCAGCCAGGAGTTCCTTAAGTTGTGCAGAGGAATGGAACTCAGCGGCTACTGCCTTCTTACGCTAAAATACCAGGGCATTAGACTTAAGAGGCCTGCACCGAACCCTTGATCAAAACTGCAGATTTTTCTTCCTTAAATCAGGGCCTCCGTATCTACCCGTGGTAGGGAGTCTTCCAGGATAGTGGGGGCCTCAACATCCGAGATAAGGGAAACATTATCCTCATAACCTGAGGAAGCCTCAGAGTATGAGTCATAACCAGACAGACGTAGGGCTAGCTCATCAGACACTTGGATGGGTAGTCCCTGTCTAGTATCTTCTGGAAAAATGCTGACACATGTGCCAACCCCAGCACTAAGTGAAGGAATGCATCCATGGTGGTTCCATGGTAGACAACTGTGAATCACCCTGAGCAGGTAGAACTCAGGTAGCCTGGCCTGAGCCTGTAGATAGACTAGCAGGGAAAAGCGGTCCTAGGGGTTGCATGATTAACTTACTGCAACGAAAATGCGGTAGCCCATGCCGGTTCCTGACTGAAAGCTGTGGGACCTACCGTTGCGTAGTCCTGAAACACTGGATGCAAATACCATCATGGTCCTGAACCTGAGGGTAAAGCACATCAGCACAGGTCCTACAGTTATGCAACGCAGAAGCGCACACCTCCCCGGGCTTTCCTTTCATCACATGTTAATGAAATTCCAAGAATGCCTCAACACACAAAAGTTATCCAAACTGAAGTGTGCAATTAAGGGGTAGTGCACTGAATGTTAGAGCGCCACAAAACAAATTAATAAGTGGGCTATGCAGACAAGTGAGATCTAGGTGAATTCCTGTGAACACAAACAGTAGTCCCTACACAGAAAATTAGGGGGGAAAAAGACAGAATACATGCTACACACAGTATGCACTAAAATGCAGAGACCGTGTAGAAAAGAAATGCAGTACTCCTATACACTAACAAATACATCCGCATAAAACATTCAGTGCAAAAAACCAATGGACAAATAGTGCTCAACAATCCAAACCCAACAGCTAGAGTGAGGTATACAGGGAGACAGGAGCCCGTGCGTCTCTCTACCGAGTTGATGAGGCAGGCAATGTGCTAAAATGGCTGCCCAGCTTCTCATAAAGGCAGGAGGGAACGTGCCAAGGGAGTGGGGGAGGGGCTAACAGGGAAAGCATGCCTGGACAGACAGGGTAATAGGCGCTATACTGTATAGAGCCCTGTTACAATAAGAATCACCCTGGTGGTCTAAAGGAGTGTAGAGACAACCTGGGCACCCACCACCAGCTTTCTCCCTCATCCACGGTGACAGTCACGATGTGTGCAGCTCCATACAAGCAGGGGTCCGCCTTACCAGTCCCTGATGCGTCCAGTTGCGGCTACCCTACTGTGTGCTGGAACTGGTCAAGGTCAATGACCCAGTCACCAGCGCTGCGACCGCCGGCGCTGGAGATTGTTGGAGTGACAGTGAGGGCTGACTCACTGCCTGCTCAAGTAAATGTAAAACAGAAGTTGAACTAAAAGTGAAAATAATAATTATTAAAAATAAAAAAATTAACACACACACACACACACACACACACACACACACACACACACACACACACTAGCAGAAGCTGCTTAATAGCAACCCCTGTGAAAAACCATGCAACAAACAAACTTAATGCCTGTGGCCAGGAGTGGGGTATAGGAGAGAGGGAGCCTGGGCTGCTGGAAAATAAATCTTAACTCTTTGGTGTCCAGACTATATCACCAGCCTATACCCAGTGTTATCCTTGTGGCTGAAGAAGAAGAAAAAAAAAAATAAGAATTTACTTACCGATAATTCTATTTCTCGTAGTCCGTAGTGGATGCTGGGAACTCCCTAAGGACCATGGGGAATAGCGGCTCCGCAGGAGACTGGGCACATCTAAAGAAAGCTTTAGGATCACCTGGTGTGCACTGGCTCCTCCCCCTATGACCCTCCTCCAAGCCTCAGTTAGGATACTGTGCCCGGACGAGCGTACACAATAAGGAAGGATTTTGAATCCCGGGTAAGACTCATACCAGCCACACCAATCACACTGTACAACCTGTGATCTGAACCCAGTTAACAGCATGATAATAGAGGAGCCTCTAGAAAAGATGGCTCACTACAACAATAACCCGAATTTTTTGGTAACAATAATTATGTACCAGTATTGCAGACAATCCGCACTTGGGATGGGCGCCCAGCATCCACTACGGACTACGAGAAATAGAATTATCGGTAAGTAAATTCTTATTTTCTCTGACGTCCTAGTGGATGCTGGGAACTCCGTAAGGACCATGGGGATTATACCAAAGCTCCCAAACGGGCGGGAGAGTGCGGATGACTCTGCAGCACCGAATGAGAGAACTCCAGGTCCTCCTCAGTCAAGATATCAAATTTGTAGAATTTTACAAACGTATTTGCTCCTGACCAAGTAACTGCTCGGCAAAGTTGTAAAGCCGAGACCCCTCGGGCAGCTGCCCAAGATGAGCCCACCTTCCTTGTGGAGTGGGCATTTTAAGATTTTTGGCTGTGGCAGGCCTGCCACAGAATGTGCAAGCTGAATTGTACTACAAATCCAACGAGCAATCGTCTGCTTAGAAGCAGAAGCACCCAGTTTGTTGGGTGCATACAGGATAAACAGCGAGTCAGATTTTCTGACTCCAGCCGTCCTGGAAACATGTCTTTTCAGGGTCCTGACCACGTCAAGCAACTTGGAATCCTCCAAGTCCTTAGTAGCCGCAGGTACCACAATAGGTTGGTTCATGTGAAATGCAGAAACCACCTTAGGTAGAAAATTTGAGGATGAGTCCTCAATTCTGTCCTTTCAGAATGAACTATTAAGTAAGGGCTTTTATATGATAAAGCCGCCAATTCTGACACCCGCCTGGCTGAAACCAGGGCTAACTCGTCACTTCCATGTGAGATATTTTAAGTCCACAGTGGTGAGTGGTTCAAACCAATGTGACTTTAGGAAAACTCAACACAACATTGAGATCCCCAAGGTGCCAC
The DNA here is from genome assembly GCF_028390025.1 of Pseudophryne corroboree. NCBI lineage: Eukaryota > Metazoa > Chordata > Amphibia > Anura > Myobatrachidae > Pseudophryne > Pseudophryne corroboree. The sequence goes on along the minus strand of NC_086449.1, from coordinate 662,370,806 downwards.
TGGAGGCACAAAAGGAGACTGTATATGCAGTACCCCTTTTAAAAATGTCTGAACTTCAGGCACTGAAGCCAGTTCTTTTTGGAAGAAAATCGACAGGGCCGAATTTTGAACCTTAATGGACCCTAATTTTAGGCCCATAGACAGTCCTGTTTGCAGGAAATGGAGGAAACGACCCAGTTGAAATTCCTCTGTAGGGGCCTTCTTGGCCTCACCCCACGCAACATATTTTCGCCAAATGCGGTGATAATGTTTTGCGGTTACGTCTTTCCTGGCCTTGACCAGGGTAGGGATCTTCAGGATCCGGCGTTCAACCGCCATGCCGTCAAACGCAGCCGCGGTAAGTCTTGGAACAGACAAGGCCCTTGCTGGAGCAGGTCCTTTCTTAGAGGTAGAGGCCACGGTTCGTCCGTGAGCATCTCTTGAAGTTCCGGATACCAAGTCCTTCTTGGCCAATCCGGAACCACGAGTATAGTTCTTACTCCTCTCCTTCTTATGATTCTCAGTACTTTTGGTATGAGGGGCAGAGGAGGGAACCCATACACTGACTGGTACACCCACGGTGTTACCAGAGCGTCCACAGCTATTGCCTGAGGGTCCCTTGACCTGGCGCAATATCTGTCTAGTTTTTTTGTTTAGACGGGACGCCATTATGTCCACCTTTTGTTTTTCCCAACGGTTTACAATCAGGTGGAAGACTTCTGGGTGAAGTCCCCACTCTCCCGGGTGAAGGTCGTGTCTGCTGAGGAAGTCTGCTTCCTAGTTGTCCACTCCCGGAATGAACACTGCTGACAGTGCTATCACATGATTTTCCGCCCAGCGAAAATCCTTGCAGCTTCTGCCATTGCCCTCCTGCTTCTCGTGCCGCCCTGTCTGTTTACGTGGGCGACTGACGTGATGTTGTCCGATTGGATCAATACCGCCTGACCCTGAAGCAGGGGTTTCGCTTGACTTAGGGCATTGTAAATGGCCCTTAGTTCCAGAATGTTTTTATGAAGAGATGTCTCCAGGCTTGACCATAAGCCCTGGAAATTCCTTCCCTGTGTGACTGCTCCCCAGCCTCGCAGGCTGGCATCCGTGGCCACCAGGACCCAGTCCCGAATGCCGAATCTGCGGCCCTCTAGAAGATGAGCACTCTGCAACCACCACAGGAGGGATACCCTGGTGACAGGGTTATCCGCTGAAGCATCTGAAGATGCGACCCAGACCATTTGTCCAGAAGGTTCCACTGTGCGTGGAATCTGCCGAATGGGATTGCTTCGTAGGAAGCCACCATTTTTACCCAGAACCCTTGTGCATTGATGCACTGAGACTTGGTTCGGTTTTAGGAGGTTCCCGACTAGCTCGGATAACTCCCTGGCTTTCTCCTCCGGGAGAAGCACCTTCTTTCTGGACAATGTCCAGAATCATCCCTAGGAACAGAAGACAAGTCGTCGGAACCAGCTGCGATTTTTGGAATATTGAAAATCCAATCGTGCTGCCGCAACACTACCTGATATAGTGCTACACCGATCTCCAACTGTTCCCTGGATCTTACCCTTATCAGGGAATCGTCCAAGTAAAGGATAACTAAAATTCCCTTCCTTCGAAGGAATATCATCATTTCGGTCATTACTTCAGTAAAGACCCGGGGTGCCGTGGACCATCACTACGGCAGCGTCCGAACTGATACAGTTCTGTACCATAACCTGAAATACCCTTGGTGAGAAGGGTAAATTTTGACATGAAGGTAAGCCTCCTTGATGTCCCGAGACATCATGTAGTCCCCTTCTTCCAGGTTTGCAATCACTGCTCTGAGTGACTCAATTTTGAATTTGAACCTCTGTATGCAAGTGTTCAAAGATTTTAGATTTTAGATTTTAAAAATCGGTCTCACCGAGCCGTCTGGCTTCGGTACCACAATAGTGTGGAATAATACCCCGTTCCCTGTTGCAGGAGGGGTACCTTGATTATCACCTGCTGGGAATACAGCTTGTGAATGGCTTCCAAAACTGCCTCCCTGTCAGCGGGAGACGTCGGTAAAACAGACTTTTGGAAACGGCGAGGGGAATACGTCTCGAATTCCAATTTGTACCCCTGAAATATTATCTGAAGGATCCAGGGGTCTACTTGCGAGTGATCCCACTGCGCACTGAAATTCATTGAGAACGGGACCCCACCGTGCCTGAATTTGTAAAGCCCTAGCGTCATACTGAGGGCTTGGCAGCGGCGGAAAAGGGTTTCTGTTCCTTGGAACTGGCTGATCTCTGCAGCCATTTTCCTCTCCCTCTGTCACGAGCAGAAAAGAGGAACCCTTTTGTCCGCTTGCCAACCAGGACTGCGCCTGATAATACGGCGTCTTATTTTGATAGGCGACCTGGGGTACATCCCCTCTTTTAAGGCAATACTTCCAAATGCCGTTTGGAATCCGCATCACCTGACCACTTTACTGGAATAATTGAACAACGCACTTATACTTGATGCCAGTCGGCAAATATTCCGCTGTGCATCCTGCATATATAGAAATGCATCTTTTAATTGCTCTATAGGCAATAATATACTGTCCTTATCTAGGATATCATATTTCCAGTCAGGGAATCCGACCACGCCAACCCAGCACTGCACATCCAGGCTGAGGCGATTGCTGGTCGCAGTATAACACCAGTATGTGTGTAAATACATTTTAGGATACGCTCCTACTTTCTATCAGCAGGATCCTTAAGGGCGGCCATCTCAGGAGAGGGTAGAGCCCTTGTTTTTACAAGCGTGTGAGCGCTTTATCCACCCTAGGGGGTGTTTCCCAACGCACCCTAACCTCTGGCGGGAAAAGGTATACTGCCAATAACTTTTTAGAAAATATCAATTGTTATCGGGGGGAAACCCACGCATCATCACACACCTCATTTTATTTCTCAGATTCAGGAAAACTACAGGAAGTTTTTCCTCACCAAACATAATACCCCTTTTTTTTGGTGGTATTAATATTACCAGAAAAGTGTAAACTTTTTCCATTGCCTCAATCATGCAATGTGTGGCCCTATTGGAAATCACGGTTGTCTCTTCACCGTCGACACAGGAGTCAGTACCCCTGTCGGCGTCTGTATCTGAGGTAACGGGCGCTTTAGGGCCCCTGTATGAGACGTCTGGACATGCACAAGCTGAGTAGCCGGCTGTCTCATGTCAACCACTGTCTTTTATACAAAGCTGACACTGTCACGCAATTTCAACAGTACATCCACTCAGGTGTCGACCCCCTAGGGGGTGACAACACAATTTCAGACACTCTACTCCGTCTCCTTATCATTTTTCTCCTCATACATGTCGACACCAACGTACCGACACACAGCACACACACAGGGAATGCTCTGATAGAGGACAGGACCCCACTAGCCCTTTGGGGAGACAGAGGGAGAGTTTGCCAGCACACACCAGAGCGCTATATATATATATACAGGGATAACCTTATATAAGTGTTTTTCCCTTTATAGCTGTTGTATTGTTATATACTGCGCCTAATTTGTGCCCCCCTCTCTTTTTTAACCCCTTTCTGTAGTGTAGTGACTGCAGGGGAGAGCCAGGGAGCTTCCCTCCAACTGAGCTGTGAGGGAAAATGGCGCCAGTGTGCTGAGGAGATAGGCTCCGCCCCTTTCTCGGCGTCCTTATCATCCTTTTTCTGTATGTTTTGGCAGGGGTTAAATGCATCCATATAGCCCAGGAGTTATATGTGATGCATTTATTTTAGCCATATAAGGTTTTTTTATCGATTTATTGCGTCTCAGGGCGCTGCCCCCCCCAGCGCCCTGCACCCTCAGTGACCGGAGTGTAAAGTGTGCTGAGAGCAATGGCGCACAGCTGCGGTGCTGTGCGCTACCTTATCTGAAGACAGGATCGTCTTCTGCCGCCGATTTCACCGGACCTCTTCGCTCTTCTGGCTCTGTAAGGGGGACGGCGGCGCGGCTCCGGTGACCCATCCAGGCTGAACCTGTGATCGTCCCTCTGGAGCTAATGTCCAGTAGCCTAAGAAGCCCAATCCACTCTGCACGCAGGCGAGTTCGCTTCTTCTCCCCTTAGTCCCTCGATGCAGTGAGCCTGTTGCCAGCAGGTCTCACTGAAAATAATAAACCTAAACTAAAACTTTCACAAAGAGCTCAGGAGAGCCCCTAGTGTGCACCCTTCTCGTCGGGCACAGAAATCTAACTGAGGCTTGGAGGAGGGTCATAGGGGGAGGAGCCAGTGCACACCAGGTGATCCTAAAGCTTTCTTTAGATGTGCCCAGTCTCCTGCGGAGCCGCTATTCCCCATGGTCCTTACGGAGTTCCCAGCATCCACTAGGACGTCAGAGAAAAAAAATAAAAAATACAGAGCTTACTACATTATTGAGACCATAAATTTAAGGATGTAAATGATGACAACAAGACCAATAAAATAAACATGCAGGAGCACATAAAGGGCCTGATTCAGGTTTTAAGCAAAGCAATAAAGCACATAACTGGTGTAAACCATGTTGCACTGCAAGTTAGGCAGATATAACATGTGCAGAGATTTAGATTTACGTAGCATGTGTTCAAAGTGAAATTTAAATTGCAGTGTAAAAATACAGCTGTCTAACATTTATAGGCTACATGAAAAAGCAGACAGTATTTAACCCGCAAGGAAACAATACAACACACCCAAATCTAAATCTCTCTGCACATGTTACATCTGTCCCACCTGCAGTGCAAAATGGTTTTGCCCAGTTGTCTGGTTTTTTTTTTTTTTGCTTTGCTTAAAAACCTGAATCAGGCCCACAAGATTTTAATATGCCTGTAACCTATCTTGGATGCAGTTGCAACTTGAACGCAGCTGACCGGCACGTTAAAAACAGGGTTCACAGAACAGTATGAAGAACATGAAGTACAATGCAGATTTCAAAGTAAAAAAAAAAACCATGTCATAAATGTAAGGCAATAGAAAATACTGCATTCATGAACTGTTCGTATATCAACACTAGTATATACGGGGTCAGCATATTCTTCATAGAATTCTATAAACCCTAATAGAGTGTACATTAAACAGTGAGGATGGCTTAGACAAGACTGCCACAGAGGAGCCTGAAAAGGTCCCTGGAATATATTGTTCTGTCCTTCATTTAACTGCACCATATCATACACGATCTCTTCTGATTGTCAGCAGCACAGTCAACCAGAAGATATTGTACACAACCTGTGGGAGTGCGCAAGCGACCATACACACTGTACAATTAGCACGATATGTTGTCCTGATTTGCCCTGAAACGACATATCATGCAAGTGTGTACCCGGTCCTTACTCTAACCAGTGCCACACAATTAGTATATGACATCAGAGCAATGTTTCATCCCTTGCGAACATACAAGGTTGGGGGGTGGGGAGGGGTCGGGGGAAGAGACATTGGCTTCATTCAACTTTTATACTGCATAAACTACTAGCCTTGGTTTAAACCAAATGGGTTTTTAAAAAAAATCAGTTTTTTTTTTTTTTAATATGCTGTGACTACAGGCACAACACCGTGACTTCTTAAAAAAAACCAAAAAACCTATTGTTAGGGAATCCCTGGGATTATTCTACGTTCTTGTTGCTTGTGGTCTTCATCTTATACTCCTTTTCCACCTGTAGCACGGGTCGCAGCCGGGAGCCTGACACAGCTGCGACCCGTGCTACAGCCCCCTTTCCCACAACGCTCACCAACCCGGCATATTGCCAGGTTGGTGACGCTGCTAGTGACGTGGCAGGGGCGGCGCTGGGAGATCATATGATCTCCCAGCGCCGCCCTTCCATACACTGAACGGGAGCCGTGTCAGATAAGAGGTGCTAAATCTGTATAGCATCAAGCTTCTCCCCCAACATTCCCATAGGACAGGAAAAACCAACAGTTAATACTCAGTCTTAAAGAGTAAACCCCATCAACACATTAAACAGGCAATACACAAAAAAACACCTCATGGTTTAATCTTCATGTTTACTTCAATTCAAAACCTTATGTATTTCCCATTATTGAACAACTTCTGACTGCTCAGTCCTCTTCAGCTAGTGTAGAAAGAATTTTTACTTCTTTTGGTTTAGTTCATCCGAAGTTTCGAAACAGACTGGGAACTGAAAAGGCATCTAAACTAGTGTTTTTATTCAAATGTTTAATGCAAGTGAATATCCAGTGCTAATGCTGAACTCCTTTTTTTGTGTTTGTGTGTTTCTCTGAAAAGTACTTTTGCATGTTTTAAATTATATTTAGTCTAAAATTGTTTTATTGAAAGATTTCAAATAAATCATATGAAAGCCTAATAACCATGGATTGTTAACGTTAAAAAGCATTAAAACATGGTTGATCGAGGTTTCTAATACATAGCAATATTTCACAGTATTATAACAGGATTACATTTTTATTTTCATTAAAACATTAAATGCAAAAATATAAAAATAAACTGGTTTAAATAAAAAAAAAAATTTATAAAAAATAAAATAAAATAAAAATTTATAAGCGTTAGGGTTACCAGATACTAATGAACGGACTGGGCCTTATGTCCAGCAACTCAACAGGGCCTGCCTACCTTGGGGCGCATAAAGTGACCTGGGCCTAATGCCCTTATTCGTGGCATGGGCTGTCTGTCCTCCTAACATGCCCCACAGGAATGACGTATGACTACACCCATAGGCCTAGTGCCTAACACCTGGAAGTCTTAAGGGGGCTATATTACCGATGGCCAAGGGTTTCCGGTATGTTTTTGCCATTAAAAAATGTTGTCAATAGGAACTCCGCTTAAGTCGAGCACAGCATGCAGACATGATAGTAATGCGATTTAAAGCATTGTCAGTTTTAGAACTTTTTAATATTTATTAACAGTTCCTTATATAGCGCAGCAAATTCCGTTGCGCTTTACAATTTGAAACATAATTATAAAGCATCATGTTACATTCTAAGCAAATGCTGTGAAACTGCTTTAAATCACATTAGCATGCCAGTGTGCCACATTCAACATAAGTGTCCCCTTTCTCATTATAAACATTATGAATGTTGAAACAACAACTACATCCCCACTTCAGGAGCAACTAAAGACCAAATGTATGACAAGAGTAGCTAAAAACCATTATACAAACCTTTGTAACAGGCCAACGTAAGCGCACTTTCTTTGAACTCATTTGAATGGGTATTAATGCCTGCTCCATTTTCCAGTAAAATCCTTGCCACATCAACATGACCAGCACTAGCAGCTTCCATTAATGGCGTGTGTCCATTTTCATTGTGATCCTCTATGTTGGCACCTTCTTTCAACAAGACCTTAACCACATCCACAAATCCAGCAGCGCAGGCATAGGTAAGGGCAGTGTTTCCTAGAAAGAAAAATGGCAGTCAGAAACAAAATGTGACATTACAAAACATTTTCCTTGTAGAAGCAGACTGTAAAGACGTTACATACCAGTTGAAGATTGAGCATTGACATCAGCAGAATGAATTAATAGAAGCTTCACAATGTCCACAAATCCACCACTAGCTGCTGCCATTAGAGGTGTGATGTCACCTTTATTTCCTCGATCTTCAACACTTGCATGCATAGCGAGCAAAACCTGTACAATGATTACAGAAATTATATTTTAGTTAAAAAACAAGTAACCTCAAACTAGATAGGAAATGAAAAATAAGAGTGAGGTTTGCAAAATGTATATTCTAAAGGGGCATACACACGAGAAGATAAAAGTGGACGATATGCATGATAAAGACGTGCATATCGTCCAGTGTGTATGCATAATAAAGATGCGGGGACATTTCAAGTGAAATCTTCATTGAGGCAAAATCTTCTCATGTGTATGCCCCTTAAGAAACATTTGCAACCTAAAACAATGAGGAGCAATGTGTGCAGCAGAAGACTTTATTGCATAATTTACTTGTGAAAACATCAATGCAACAGGAAAAAAAACAAAAACAAAGTTTTTTGCTACTGATGGAAGGAATTTAATTCTGTTCAAAGGAAGCAATATGCCGTTCTGGAAAGGCACAATGTCGCATGGAATCAGACTTCTCAATGTCAGCATCACTGCAAATGGCTGATATGTATACAGCCGGCATTCGCGACAAAGCCCAGCAACACATTGTTTTTAATTGAATCTGCCCCAGCATGTATCAACGCAGACGTACAAATTTATTACAGTTCGTATTGAAACTTTCTGGAGTAAATGCTGATCCCTAGAGAAATTACTTGTTTTTAGCTAGCATAATATAAATTAAGCAAAAGTAATTTTATTGGCGTTATAATTCAACTCAAAAAATAAGAATTTACTTACCGATAATTCTATTTCTCGGAGTCCGTAGTGGATGCTGGGGTTCCTGAAAGGACCATGGGGAATAGCGGCTCCGCAGGAGACAGGGCACAAAAGTAAAGCTTTCCGATCAGGTGGTGTGCACTGGCTCCTCCCCCTATGACCCTCCTCCAAGCCAGTTAGGTACTGTGCCCGGACGAGCGTACACAATAAGGGAGGAATTTTGAATCCCGGGTAAGACTCATACCAGCCACACCAATCACACCGTACAACTTGTGATCAAAACCAGTTAACAGTATGATAACAGAGGAGCCTCTGAAAGATGGCTTCCTAACAATAACCCGAATTAGTTAACAATAACTATGTACAATTATTACAGATAATCCGCACTTGGGATGGGCGCCCAGCATCCACTACGGACTCCGAGAAATAGAATTATCGGTAAGTAAATTCTTATTTTCTCTATCGTCCTAGTGGATGCTGGGGTTCCTGAAAGGACCATGGGGATTATACCAAAGCTCCCAAACGGGCGGGAGAGTGCGGATGACTCTGCAGCACCGAATGAGAGAACTCCAGGTCCTCCTTAGCCAGAGTATCAAATTTGTAAAATTTTACAAACGTGTTCTCCCCTGACCACGTAGCTGCTCGGCAAAGTTGTAATGCCGAGACCCCTCGGGCAGCCGCCCAAGATGAGCCCCCCTTCCTTGTGGAGTGGGCCTTTACAGATTTAGGCTGTGGCAGGCCTGCCACAGAATGTGCAAGTTGGATTGTGCTACAGATCCAACGAGCAATCGTCTGCTTAGACGCAGGAGCACCCATCTTGTTGGGTGCATACAATATAAACAACGAGTCAGATTTTCTGACTCCAGCTGTCCTTGCAATATATATTTTTAATGCTCTGACAACGTCCAGTAACTTGGAGTCCTCCAAGTCACTTGTAGCCGCAGGCACTACAATAGGCTGGTTCAGATGAAATGCTGACACCACCTTAGGGAGAAAATGCGGACGAGTCCGCAGTTCTGCCCTGTCCGAATGGAAAATCAGATATGGGCTTTTGTAAGATAAAGCTGCCAGTTCTGACACTCTCCTGGCCGAAGCCAGGGCTAGTAACATGGTCACTTTCCATGTGAGATATTTTAAATCCACCTTTTTTAGTGGTTCAAACCAATGAGATTTTAGAAATTCCAAAACCACATTGAGATCCCACGGTGCCACTGGAGGCACCACAGGAGGCTGTATATGCAGCACTCCCTTAACAAAAGTCTGGACTTCAGGAACTGAAGCCAATTCTTTTTGAAAGAAAATCGACAGGGCCGAAATTTGAACCTTAATAGATCCCAATTTGAGACCCATAGACAATCCTGATTGCAGGAAATGTAGGAATCGACCCAGTTGAAATTCCTCCGTCGGAGCACTCCGATCCTCGCACCACGCAACATATCTTCGCCAAATGCGGTGATAGTGTTGCACGGTTACTTCCTTCCTTGCTTTAATCAAAGTAGGAATGACTTCTTCCGGCATGCCTTTTTCCTTTAGGATCCGGCGTTCAACCGCCATGCCGTCAAACGCAGCCGCGGTAAGTCTTGAAACAGACAGGGACCCTGCTGAAGCAAGTCCCTCCTTAGAGGTAGAGGCCACGGATCTTCCGTGATCATCTCTTGAAGTTCCGGGTACCAAGTCCTTCTTGGCCAATCCGGAACCACTAGTATCGTTCTTACGCCTCTTTGCCGTATAATTCTCAATACTTTTGGTATGAGAGGCAGAGGAGGAAACACATACACCGACTGGTACACCCAAGGCGTTACCAGCGCGTCCACAGCTATTGCCTGCGGATCTCTTGACCTGGCGCAATACCTGTCCAGTTTTTTGTTGAGGCGAGATGCCATCATGTCCACCATTGGTCTTTCCCAACGGGTTACCAGCATGTGGAAGACTTCCGGATGAAGTCCCCACTCTCCCGGGTGAAGGTCGTGTCTGCTGAGGAAGTCTGCTTCCCAGTTGTCCACTCCCGGGATGAACACTGCTGACAGTGCTATCACATGATTCTCTGCCCAGCGAAGAATCCTTGCAGCTTCTGCCATTGCACTCCTGCTTCTTGTGCCGCCCTGTCTGTTCACATGGGCGACTGCCGTGATGTTGTCCGACTGGATCAACACCGGTTTTCCTTGAAGCAGAGGTTCTGCCTGGCTTAGAGCATTGTAGATTGCTCTTAGTTCCAGAATGTTTATGTGAAGAGACGTTTCCAGGCTCGTCCACACTCCCTGGAAGTTTCTTCCTTGTGTGACTGCTCCCCAGCCTCTCAGGCTGGCGTCCGTGGTCACCAGGATCCAATCCTGTATGCCGAATCTGCGGCCCTCCAATAGATGAGCACTCTGCAACCACCACAGAAGAGATACCCTTGTCCTTGGAGACAGGGTTATCCGCTGGTGCATCTGAAGATGCGACCCTGACCATTTGTCTAACAGATCCCTCTGGAAAATTCGTGCATGGAATCTGCCGAATGGAATTGCTTCGTAAGAAGCCACCATTTTTCCCAGGACTCTTGTGCATTGATGTACAGACACCTTTCCTGGTTTTAGGAGGTTCCTGACAAGCTCGGACAACTCCTTGGCTTTTTCCTCCGGGAGAAAAACCTTTTTCTGAACCGTGTCCAGAATCATCCCTAGGAACAGCAGACGAGTTGTCGGCATTAACTGGGATTTTGGAATATTCAGAATCCAGCCGTGCTGTTTTAGCACTTCTTGAGACAGTGCTAATCCCCTCTCTAGCTGTTCTCTGGACCTTGCCCTTATTAGGAGATCGTCCAAGTATGGGATAATTAATACGCCTTTTCTTCGAAGAAGAATCATCATCTCGGCCATTACCTTTGTAAAGACCCGAGGTGCCGTGGACAATCCGAACGGCAGCGTCTGAAACGGATAGTGACAGTTTTGTACAACGAACCTGAGGTACCCCTGGTGTGAGGGGTAAATTGGAACGTGGAGGTACGCATCCTTGATGTCCAAGGACACCATAAAGTCCCCTTCTTCCAGGTTCGCTATCACTGCTCTGAGTGACTCCATTTTGAACTTGAACTTCTTTATGTACAGGTTCAAGGACTTCAGATTTAGAATAGGTCTTACCGAGCCGTCCGGCTTCGGTACCACAAATAGAGTGGAATAATACCCCTTTCCCTGTTGTAGAAGAGGTACCTTGACTATCACCTGCTGAGAGTACAGCTTGTGAATGGCTTCCAAAACCGTCTCCCTTTCGGAGGGGGACGTTGGTAAAGCAGACTTCAGGAAACGGCGAGGCGGATCTGTCTCTAGTTCCAACCTGTACCCCTGAGATATTATCTGCAGGATCCAGGGATCTACCTGCGAGTGAGCCCACTGCGCGCTGAAATGCTTGAGACGACCGCCCACCGCCCCCGAGTCCGCTTGAGAAGCCCCAGCGTCATGCTGAGGCTTTTGTAGAAGCGGGGGAGGGCTTCTGTTCCTGGGAAGGAGCTGCCTGTTGGTGTCTCTTCCCCCTTCCTCTGCCTCGTGGCAGATATGAATATCCCTTTGCTCTCTTGTTTTTAAAGGAACGAAAGGACTGCGGTTGAAAAGTCGGTGTCTTTTTCTGTTGGGGAGTAGCTTGAGGTAAAAAGGTGGATTTCCCGGCTGTAGCCGTGGCCACCAAATCTGATAGACCGACTCCAAATAACTCCTCCCCTTTATACGGCAAAACTTCCATATGCCGTTTTGAGTCCGCATCGCCTGACCACTGTCGCGTCCATAAACTTCTTCTGGCCGAAATGGACATAGCACTTACCCGTGATGCCAGTGTGCAGATATCCCTCTGTGCATCACGCATATAAAGAAATGCATCCTTTATTTGCTCTAAAGACAGTAAAACATTGTCCCTATCCAGGGTATCAATATTTTCAATCAGGGACTCTGACCAAACTACTCCAGCACTGCACATCCAGGCTGTCGCTATAGCTGGTCGTAGTATAACACCTGTATGTGTGTATATACTTTTTTGGATATTTTCCATCCTCCTATCTGTTGGATCTTTAAGTGCGGCCGTCTCAGGAGAGGGTAACGCCACTTGTTTAGATAAGCGTGTGAGCGCCTTATCCACCCTAGGAGGTGTTTCCCAGCGCGCCCTAACCTCTGACGGGAAAGGGTATAAAGCTAATAACTTCTTTGAAATTAGCATCTTTTTATCGGGGGCAACCCACGCTTCATCACATACATCATTTAGTTCTTCTGATTCAGGAAAAACTATAGGTAGTTTTTTCACACCCCACATAATACCCTGTTTAGTGGTACCAGTAGTATCAGCTAAATGTAACGCCTCCTTCATTGCCAAAATCATATAACGTGTGGCCCTACTGGAAAATACGGTTGATTCGTCACCGTCGCCACTGGAATCAGTGCCTGTGTCTGGGTCTGTGTCGACCGACTGAGGCAAAGGGCGTTTTACAGCCCCTGACGGTGTTTGAGGCGCCTGGACAGGCACTAACTGATTGTCCGGCCGTCTCATGTCGACAAACGACTGCTTTAGCGTGTTGACACTATCCCGTAATTCCATAAATAAAGGCATCCATTCTGGTGTCGACCCCCTAGGAGGTGACATCCCCATATTTGGCAATTGCTCCGCCTCCACACCAATATCGTCCTCATACATGTCGACACACACGTACCGACACACAGCAGACACACAGGGAATGCTCTTAACGAAGACAGGACCCCACTAGCCCTTTGGGGAGACAGAGGGAGAGTTTGCCAGCACACACCAAAAGCGCTATATATGACAGGGATAGCCTTCTAATAAGTGCTCCCTGTATAGCTGCTTTTATAATATAATTTTTGCCACTATTTTGCCCCCCCTCTCTTGTTTTACCCTGTTTCTGTAGTGCAGTGCAGGGGAGAGACCTGGGAGCCGTCCTGACCAGCGGAGCTGTGTAAGGAAAATGGCGCTGTGTGCTGAGGAGATAGGCCCCGCCCCTTTTCCGGCGGGCTCGTCTCCCGCTCTTTAGTGTATTCTGGCAGGGGTTAAATATCTCCATATAGCCCCGGAGGCTATATGTGAGGTATTTTTTAGCCAAATAGGTTTTCATTTGCCTCCCAGGGCGCTCCCCTCCCAGCGCCCTGCACCCTCAGTGACTGCCGTGTGAAGTGTGCTGAGAGGAAAATGGCGCACAGCTGCAGTGCTGTGCGCTACCTTTAGAAGACTGAGGAGTCTTCTGCCGCCGATTCTGGACCTCTTCATGTTTCAGCATCTGCAAGGGGGCCGGCGGCGAGGCTCCGGTGACCATCCAGGCTGTACCTGTGATCGTCCCTCTGGAGCTGATGTCCAGTAGCCAAGAAGCCAATCCATCCTGCACGCAGGTGAGTTCACTTCTTCTCCCCTAAGTCCCTGTTGCCAGCAGGACTCACTGTAAAATAAAAAACCTAAGCTAAACTTTCTCTAAGCAGCTCTTTAGGAGAGCCACCTAGATTGCACCCTTCTCGGCCGGGCACAAAAATCTAACTGGCTTGGAGGAGGGTCATAGGGGGAGGAGCCAGTGCACACCACCTGATCGGAAAGCTTTACTTTTGTGCCCTGTCTCCTGCGGAGCCGCTATTCCCCATGGTCCTTTCAGGAACCCCAGCATCCACTAGGACGATAGAGAAAGGGGGGTATTCATCAGACCCCAAAAAAAATTCAGGTGCGAATAATAGGGGTGTTTTTTGGGTGTTTAATTGATTACCGGCTAAAGTTTTGAAAAGCATTCAGAAAACTTAAACTGGTAGAAGGCACACAAGAAGTTATACAATGGAAAACCACTATTGCAACTTAGTATGATGTAATAGAGCCAGATGATATAAGTAAAACAATAAAATAAAACAAATCTATGACATCGCAGGATTCACATTTCGTAACAGGCTGCAAATATTGACACAACGTGCCATTTTGTCACCAAATACACTTACATTTTGCACAAAAGCTAAAATCAGGTTTCAGGGGATATAAATCATTCAATGTTTTTTAGGTAGAACATTATAGGTGTACTTAAACATTTGTATTGGTTTATTACTCAAGGATTCTAAGCTAACGCTTTAAATATACAAAATCAATAAAGGTTTTAATGTGCGCAAAAATATCAGGCGTACGCAAATAAGGCTTTGATGGCAATTACACTTGTGGCTTTCAAAATAGGGAAGCAGCCTTTATATATGCAGACCAGTTATCTTATTGACCAATTAACCCCTTTACAGAAACTATATACATTTTCTAAAAAAACTGATGGAAGGAATCAATATAAACAACTAAAAATAAGATTTATGGTCTTACCTGGTTAAATCCTTTTCTTCGAGTCCACAAGGGGTGCAGGAATTACGCTGGGTATAGGCTGTAGATGGGACAGAGACTGGGCACCAAACAGTTACAAGTTTTTAGCCAGCACTCTCCCTTCTCCACTATACCCCACACCCAGCCATCGGACCACCAGTTTAGTTAGCAGCCCACGTCAGGAGCAGGGAGAAAAAAAATGTAGGAGAAAGAAGACCAACAAATAGGGACACACTCAAAAAGGAACATGGACACACACGCACTAATATAGGAACAAAGACCAGCAAGTCAGGTGCGTCAGAGAGGGCGTCCTGTGACCCCTATGGACTCAATGTACAGGATTTAACCAGGTAAGACCATAAATCCTATTTTCTTGTTCATCCACTAGGGGGCACAGGAGCATTACGCTGAGATGTCCTAAAGCTGTCCTCTCAAAGGCGGGGATGCTCCTGGACTGCGCTCAGAACCCTACAGCGGAGTCAGACACAAAGGTATCAAACGCATAAAACCTGAGAAATGTATGGGCAGAAGACCACATGGAAGCCCTGCAAAGCTGCTACGCAGAGGCCCCACCCTGAGCGGCCCAAGAAGCTCCGACCAACCGGATGGAGGTGCCATCCCCATTGGAGAGGAAAGATTTGTCGCAGAGTAGACCTGATGGATGATCAAATGGAACCATGAGGCCAAGGTCTATTTTTAAGCCAGCCTGTTTCGCTTGTGAGAATTATACAAAAATAAGAGTGAATCCAAATCCGCAGATATCCTAGGTCCTGTCCACGGAAATGCAGGGAGCCTGCATGACATCCAGAGAAGACGGAACCATGACCTCCTGGCTGATGTAAAACCTAGAGACCACTCTGGGTAGATAACCCAAGCAATTGCGAAGGACCATCCGACCTGTATGAAAAATAAGAGGAGCGCGCAAAGACAAGGTGCTGAAATCCAAAACGCTTCTAGCTCACATTATGACAAAGAAAAAAACTCATCCATGAGTCATCCAAGCTCCACCCAAACTAGGGGTTCCAAAGAGAGCAGACTGGAAGACCAGGTGAGCTAAAGACAGGTCCCACAGAGCAACCAGGGGCCTCAACGGAGGAAGGAAGTGCAGAACACCAGAGCCAACTGGCGTTGGAAAGTACGGACAGGTCAGACACCTTGACCTTAAAGGACTAGAGTGCAATCCCAGACCTAGATATAGTCTTGCCTGGAGAAATGCTGGGTGTTGAGAGACTCATGATGACCGCAGGTTGATTTTTGTGGGAGAACATCATGCAATGTTAGGCCGCCAAACACGGTTATAAAGTCTCATGTCTTTTAGAAAGGTAGTAATGTTCGTCCCAAGAAAAAAAAAAAACTCTTTGCTCCCAAGGTGGACGTCACAAGAGCCATCTTGTCAAAACAAGAGGGGCCAGATCCAGATGAAGGTAGAGCCCCGAAGATCAGAGATTCAGTCATAAAGGCAGATGCAGCAGGGAGTCGAGGTAGAGGCCTTGAAGAATGGTATATCACACTTATGGCCAATGTAGGTCTGCCAAGATCACAGTGTCCCCAATCCTCAGTAACTTGTAGAGAAAACGCGGGATGCTCGAGAAAGGAGACGATATAGAGGAGTGTAAACGTCTACGGACTTGCCACAGCGTCTGGTAGAAAGGCTGCGGAATCCCTGTTTTGGGAGCAGCATCTCAGCCGCTGGTTATTGTGTAGAGACGTCATCATGAGAATGTCCAGGGACCCGAATGGCGAACCAGAAACTAAAGACACTTCCAGATGCAGTGCCCACAGATAAAAACTATAATGTATTCACACAGCAACATTCAAAGCCAACCTCCAGGGACTAGCTTCACTGCCACAGCAGTGACCTGTTAACCTGTGCCCCGGTGGTCCAGTGCACTGGCCCGCCACTACTCCCCAATAGCCACAATGATTATTCCAGGGAGCCATGTCTTATCTCCCCAGGGACAGTTGCAGATGCAGGCTTCGGGAGCAGTGGGTGTGTTGTGAGTTCACCTCCTGGAATCCCACGGCAGAAGTCACCAACACAGTCGCCAGTGCTGCCACCGCCAGCATCCTATATTTTTAGCCTGAACTCACCGCTCATTCAGTAAAATGTTGATTAAAAAAAAAAAAACAACAACCGGGGGCGACTTAAGAGCAGCCTCTACAAAATGGTGCCCATTCATGCCAGCACCAAACGAAAAACAAACAGGCCGATGACTGGGGGCAGGGTATAGCAAAGAGAGAGCGAGGGCTGCTGGGTAAAAACTTGTAACCGTTTGGTGTCCAGCCTCTCTCCCATCTTCAGCGTATAATCTGCATAATGCTCCTGTCCCCCCTAGTGAACGAACAAGAAAGTAACAGTTTTTAACACGGATTAAAAAGGAGCTAAAATAAAAGGACAAAACACTGTTTTCACGCTGTCTCTTTAACTCCTGTAAAACCCCCTTTGTGACAAGCCTTGTAATTTAGTTTTTAGTCAAATTCTATAATTTGCTTTATATAGGACACATGATTATGTAGAATACTGAGATCGTTTAATTTAAGGCTGTGCTATAGGACAAAAATTGCATATTTTCCTTTATGTGCCCCACAGCTAATCTTACGCAATAAGTGTAAGGACTGTTACTAAATCTTAGGGGGACATGTACTAAGCAGTGAAAGTGTGGAGAAGTGTGACAGTGGAGAAGCTGTCCATGTCAATCAGCTGCTCTGTATATGTTTATAGTATGCAAATGATAAATGTTACATCACTGCTGATTGGTTGCCATGGGCAGCTTCTCCACTTTTATCACTGCTTAGTACTTCCTACCTTCAGGAGCAAATGAGAAAGAGCGCAAAAACTTTTTTGACACTGGAATTTTTTGTCTGGATTTTTCCAGGCTAACTTGAATAGGTCATCTAACTCTGCAGAATCAGGGAAAGTGACATTAGGCTTATTTTGTGTAAAGAAAAACGACTGCTGTGACGCAGCATCCTCTAGAGGGAATTTTAACACGTCCCGTATAGCCAGAATGAGGGGTCGATACACTGAGCAGAATCAGAATCCCCACTAACGGAATCCAAGTCCTCCCCATCCTCCTGTATTTCCTCATATGAATGAGAGAGCAGAGCAGGCAAACAACACTTCTGTGGTGCTGCATGACAGGGGAGGGCTGTGTAACATCTGCCCTAGCAGCTAAGTCTGCAACAGCCTGTTGTAGTAGCTGAGTTTTCTGTACATAGCAGTGAGCTGGGATGACATATCAGGCATCATAGTTTTAAGAGCCCCAGCCAGGAGGGCTCTGGACCCTCTCCCATAGCCCCTTCACTGATTTGTGAAAATTGGATGCATTGTTCACAAGAAACAGAATCCGATAATACAGGAGAATCTAGTGTGACATACACTGCACATCTTGTGTTTACCCATGTTTCACAGTAAGCACAATAACCTACACATATACACAGACAGTAATATTTTCAAGCCTGCCCTTACTGTATGTGAGAGGAGACACAAAGAGAGACACCAGCACACCCCTAGCTGTACAGCCCCAGTGAGGCTGACAGCTAATTATATCACAGTAACACTAATAATTTCTGCCCTGTAGAGGACTCAGATAGTGTACAATAGCGGCTCTCCCCCTTTGCTACACCCCGTATCAGTTTTACAGCGTGTCTTGTGAGGCAGGAAGCGCTGTGTGTGCTGTCTGTGGCTGCATTAAACAGAGGAAGGCGCCAAAATGCCTCTGGTCCTACTCTGAGGTAGCTCTGCCCCCTCCAATGGCACCGGAGCTACAGTGATTTTTTTTATACTGGCAATGTTTCCTGTTTGCTTAAAAACATCACACAAGTGCTAGCTCAAGCTATTTGAAGCCAGTCTACATGGGGGCTCTAGTGGGTCCGCTATGCCGTGCCCACGTTCAGCTGCACTTCGAACCAGGGGACCCCCCCCCCCCCCCCTAGTGGGGCCCCCGGTTTGTACTCCCTACAGTCGTCACCTTCAGGATTATGTTAGGGGTGTGCTGCGATTCTGACAGCCAGGGCACAGTGCCCCGCTGACAAACAACCTGCAGCAGGGAAGCGGCTCTGCACCTTGCAAGGCCAGTGACTGTCCCCTCCCTAACTCCCACGGTGCAGGTATGCTGTTGCCCAAACAGCATACCGAAAATAAAACGTTTAAAAGAAATTGAAGAAAACTCTCTGGAGCTGCAGAGTGTGCATCCTCTCCTGAGGGCACTTTTTCTAAACTGCTTGTGGGAGGGTAATAAAGGGGAGGAGCCAGCACACCTAGTGAAGAAATTTAAAGTGCACCGGCTCCTTTGGACCCCGTCTATACCCTATCGTCTTCCCCAATATCCCTTATGGATGCTAGAGAAAACCACTTTTTTTTTATTTTATTTTTTTATTATGCTGTTAGTACCGGCATGAAATGTTTAATGCCAGTGACATGCCCGATACTAATGCTTAAGTAAGTGTGTAAGTGTGTGTGTGTGTGTGTGTGTTTCTCCGAAAAGTGCTTTTGCATTTTCCACTTTGTATTACTATTCAGATTTAATTATAATAAGACTACAGCTGGCCACACACCTAAAGATCTGTCAGATCTGGATGGTTGACAAAAATGGTCGGACAAACAGGTTAAATCCATCTGATTTAACCAATTTGTCTGAATGACCTTTTTGTCAGTTTTACGGCATTTAGTAGCATATGGTCAATTGTCATTTGCGGTCATCCATTACCAGTTTTTTTATTCCAACCAGCCACATCTGACAGATAAATCTTTAGGTGTATGGCCAGCTTAATGCTTAACATTAACTTGTTTTTATTTTCACTTTCATCTATGAGTGTACTTTGTATGTATTAATATGTTGTTTAGTATATCTTCATATATTCAGACGTTTTATTCATAATACCAGTAAGCATGATTTCTAGCATACACATACTGCAGTCATTTGAACAATGACATGATATATTGTGTTCAGGAATTGTATCCAATTAATTGTTGTTCCTGTACACACTATGCAGTCATGTAGAAATAAAAATTGGTTTAAAACAAATAAACAGTTTAAAAAAAAAAAAAAAAAACACACACTGGGGTAAATTTACTAAGATAAGAATTCTATTTAAGATGGGATGTTGCCCATAGCAACCAAACAGATTCCAGGTATTATCTTCTAGAAGGTGTTAGATAAATGAGAAGTAGAATCTGATTGGTTGCTATGGGCAACATCCCATCTTAAATAGAACTCCCATCTTAGTAAATTGATGCCACTGTTTTTTTTTTTTTTAGAACAAGAGTTATGGTAGACTAACCATGGTTAACTTTTTTCAAGGTCCACAGGATTGACATGGGGTATAGGTGGTTGGATAACGATCAGGCACCAATGGTTAAGCTTTTGAGTTCCCAGAATGCTCCGGGCCAACCTCCCTTATAACCCCGCCTCCTGGCAAAGTCAGCAGAATTAAGCGAGAAGGAAGACCTGTACGTCCAAGAAAAACACACTCTTCCATACCAGAAGGAAGGCGTTGGTGAAAGATTATTCGGTGCATCAGGGTGGGCGCCCTGTGTATCCTGTAGACCTTGAAGAAACAGAGTTAACCATGGTAAGTCTACCATAACTCTTGTTTTCTTCTTCAGGGTCCACAGAGTTGATCCACAGGATTGACATGGGGATGTCCGAAAGCAAAATTTAAGGGAGGGAACCCTTATGATTTGAAAGGAGAATCCAACGCCCAACCGCAGCATTCTGAGAGGCAAATGTATCAAAGGCATAAGCCTTAGAAACGTATTGATAGATGACATTAGGGACCATTTGAACACAACTCGTCCTGCACCAGGTCCCTGAGAGGTTAATCCTGCAGCACAGGATGTGCATGAAATTAACACTGGTCCAGTAGCTGCCCTGTTTCCCTTGCCTTTCATGGACATCGTAACATAACCACAAAAATAAGAATTTACTCACCGGTAATTCTATTTCTCGTAGTTCGTAGTGGATGCTGGGGACTCCGTAAGGACCATGGGGAATAGCGGGCTCCGCAGGAGACTGGGCACTCTAAAGAAAGATTTAGTACTATCTGGTGTGCACTGGCTTCTCCCTCTATGCCCCTCCTCCAGACCTCAGTTAAGGAAACTGTGCCCGGAAGAGCTGACATTACAAGGAAAGGATTTTGGAATCCAGGGTAAGACTCATACCAGCCACACCAATCACACCGTATAACTTGTGATAAACTTACCCAGTTAACAGTATGAACAAACAACAGAGCATCAACCAATGGATGCCAACATAACATAACCCTTTATAAAGCAATAACTATATACACGTATTGCAGAAAGTCCGCACTAGGGACGGGCGCCCAGCATCCACTACGGACTACGAGAAATAGAATTACCGGTGAGTAAATTCTTATTTTCTCTAACGTCCTAGTGGATGCTGGGGACTCCGTAAGGACCATGGGGATTATACCAAAGCTCCCAAACGGGCGGGAGAGTGCGGATGACTCTGCAGCACCGAATGGGCAAACACCAGGTCCTCCTCAGCCAGGGTATCAAACTTGTAGAACTTTGCAAATGTGTTTGAACCCGACCAAGTAGCAGCTCGGCAAAGCTGTAATGCCGAGACCCCTCGGGCAGCCTCCCAAGAAGAACCCACCTTCCTTGTGGAATGGGCTTTTACGGATTTTGGATGCGGCAATCCAGCCGCAGAATGAGCCTGCTGAATCGTGTTACAGATCCAGCGAGCAATGGTTTGCTTTGAAGCAGGAGCAGACAATAAACAGCGAGTCAGTCTTCCTGACTTCAGCTGTCCTGGCAACATAGATCTTCAAAGCCCTGACTACATCAAGCAACTTGGAATCCTCCAAGTCACGAGTAGCCGCAGGCACCACAATAGGTTGGTTCAGATGAAAAGCCGACACCACCTTTGGCAGAAACTGCGGACGAGTGCGTAATTCTGCCCTGTCCATATGGAAAACCAGATAGGGGCTTTTACATGACAAAGCCGCCAATTCTGACACACGCCTAGCTGAGGCTAGGGCCAACAGCATGACCACTTTCCACGTGAGATACTTTAGTTCCACCGTTTAAGTGGCTCAAACCAGTGGGATTTCAGGAAACTCAACACCACGTTAAGATCCCAAGGTGCCACTGGTGGCACAAAAGGAGGCTGAATATGCAGCACTCCCTTAACAAACGTCTGAACCTCAGGCAGTGAAGCCAGTTCTTTTAGAAAGAAAATGGATAGGGCCGAAATCTGGACCTTTATGGACCCTAATTTCAGGCCCAAAGTCACACCCGACTGTAGGAAGTGCAGGAATCGACCCAGTTGGAATTCCTGTGTAGGGGCCTTCCTGGCCTCACACCAAGCAACATATTTTCGCCATATACGGTGATAATGTTTTGCTGTCACGTCCTTCCTAGCCTTTATCAGCGTAGGAATAACTGCTTCCGGAATGCCCTTTTCTGCTAGGATCCGGTGTTCAACCGCCATGCCGTCAAACGCAGCCGCAGTAAGTCTTGGAACAGACAGGGCCCTTGTTGTAACAGGTCCTGTCTGAGAAGCAGAGGCCACGGGTCCTCTGTGAGCATTTCTTGCAATTCCGGGTACCAAGTCCTTCATGGCCAATCCGGAACAATGAGTATTGTTCTCACTCCTCTTTCTTACAATTCTCAGCACCTTTGGTATGAGAGGAAGAGGAGGAGACACGTAGACCGACTAGAACACCCACGGTGTTACTAGTGCGTCCACAGCTATCGCCTGAGGGTCCCTTGACCTGGCGCAATATCTTTTTAGCTTTTTGTTGAGACGGGACGCCATCATGTCCACCTGTGGCAGTTCCCATCGATTTGCAATCTGCGTGAAGACTTCCTGATGAAGTCCCCACACTCCCGGGTGGAGGTCGTGTCTGCTGAGGAAGTCTGCTTCCCAGTTGTCCACTCCCGGAATGAACACTGCTGACAGTGCTAGTACGTGATTCTCCGCCCACCGAAGAATCCTGGTGGCTTCTGGCATTGCCACCTTGCTTCTTGTGCCGCCCTGGCGGTTCACATGGGCCACTGCCGTGATGTTGTCTGACTGAATTAGCACTGGTTGGTTTCGAAGAAGAGGCTCCGCTTGACTCAGGGCGTTGTATATGGCCCTTAGTTCCAGGATATTGATGTGCAGACAAGTCTCCTGACTTGACCACAACCCTTGGAAGTTTCTTCCTTGAGTGACTGCCCCCCACCCTCGGAGGCTTGCATCCGTGGTCACCAGGACCCAGTCCTGTATGCCGAATCTGCGGCCCTCGAGGAGGTGAGCACCTTGTAGCCACCACAGAAGAGACACCCTGGGGGACAGGGTGATCATCCGATGCATCTGAAGATGCGATCCGGACCACTTGTCCAGCAGATCCCACTGAAAGATCCTCGCATGGAACCTGCCGAAGGGAATGGCTTCGTATGACGCCACCATCTTTCCCAGGACTCGCGTGCAGCGATGCACAGACACCTGTTTTGGCTTTAGGAGGTCTCTGACCAGAGTCACGAGCTCCTGAGCCTTCTCCTCCGGGAGAAACACCTTCTTCTGGTATGTGTCCAGAATCATGCCCAGGAAGGGCAGACGCGTCGCAGGAATCAGCTGCGACTTTAGAATGTTCAGAATCCAGCCGTGCTGACGCAACACTTCCTGAGAGTGTGCTACACTGATCAGCAACTGCTCCCTGGACCTCGCCTTTATGAGGAGATCGTCCAAGTATGGGATAATTGTAACCCCCTGCTTCCGAAGGAGCACTATCATCTCCGCCATCACCTTGGTAAACACTCTCGGTGCCGTGGACAGGCCAAACGGCAACGTCTGGAATTGGTAATGACAGTCCTGTACCACAAACCTGAGGTACTCTTGATGAGGCGGATAAATGGGGACATGCAAGTAAGCATCCTTGATGTCCAGAGACACCATAAAATCCCCTTCCTCCAGGCTTGCAATGACCGCTCTGAGCGATTCCATTTTGAACTT
This sequence comes from Pseudophryne corroboree, assembly GCF_028390025.1. NCBI lineage: Eukaryota > Metazoa > Chordata > Amphibia > Anura > Myobatrachidae > Pseudophryne > Pseudophryne corroboree. Next base: position 662,347,297 of record NC_086449.1, on the reverse strand, counting down.
GAATTTCTTCAGATAAATGTTCAGGGATTTTAAATTTAAAATGGGTCTAACCGAACCGTCCGGTTTCGGTACCACAAACATAGTGGAATAGTAGCCCCTTTTCCCCGTTGAAGGGGGGGGACCTATACCACCACTTTCTGGAGAAAAAGTTTGTGAATTGCCTCCACCACTATCTCCCTTTCCATGGGGGCAGTTGGTAAGGCCGATTTTAGGTAACGGTGAGGGGGCATCACCTCGAATTCCAGCTTGTATCCCTGAGACACAATTTGTATAGCCCAAGGATCCACCTGTGAGCGAACCCACTGGTGGCTGAAATGTCGGAGACGCGCCCCCACAGCTCCTGGCTCCGCCTGTGGAGCCCCAGCGTCATGCGGTGGATTTAGTGGAAGCCAGGGAAGACTTTTGTTCCTGGGAACTAGCTGCGTGGTGCAGCTTTTTTCCTCTACCCCTGCCTCTGGCAAGAAAGGACGCACCTCTGACCTTCTTGCTCCTCTGAGAACGAAAGGACTGCATTTGGTAATACGGTGCTTTCTTTGGTTGTGGAGGGACATAAGGTAAGAAATTTGACTTCCCAGCCGTAGCTGTGGAAACTAGGTCCGAGAGACCGTCCCCAAACAATTCCTCACCCTTATAAGGTAAAACCTCCATGTGTTTTTTAGAGTCGGTATCCCCTGTCCATTGCCGAGTCCACAGGACCCTTCTGGCAGAAATGGACATAGCGTTAACTCTAGAGCCCAGCCGGCAAATGTCCCTCTGAACATCCCGCATATATAGGATCGCGTCCTTGATATGTGCCAGGGTCAGTAGAACAGTGTCCCTGTCCAGGGTATCTAACTTCTCAGACAGAGTATCCGTCCATGCAGCTACCGCACTACACATCCAGGCCGAAGCAATTGCTGGCCTCAGCAGTGTGCCAGAATGTGTATAAACTGACTTCAGGATAGCTTCCAGCTTTCTATTTGCAGGATCCTTTAGGGCGGCCGTATCCGGAGACGGCAAGGCCACCTTCTTAGACAAGCGTGTCAACGCCTTGTCTACCCTAGGGGAGGATTCCCAGCGTAACCTGTCCGTTGGTGGGAAAGGATACGCCATGAGTAATCTCTTGGAAACTATCACCTTCCTGTCAGGGGAATCCCACGCTTTTTCACATAATTCATTTAATTCATGGGAAGGGGGAAAAGTCACTTCATGCTTTTTCTCCCCATACATATAAATCCTCTTGTCAGGGACAGGATTTTCCTCAGAAATGTGTAATACATCCTTTATAGCTACAATCATGTAGCGGATGGCTTTAGTCATTTTAGGCTGCAACTTTGCCTCATCGTCATCGACACTGGAGTCAGATTCCGTGTCGACATCTGTGTCAACTATCTGGGATAGTGTGCGCTTTTGGGACCCTGACGGCCTCTGCGCTGCAGGAGCAGGCATGGGTTGAGACCCTGCCTGTCCCCCGGTTACAGTTTTATCCAATCTGTTATGGAAGGAGTTTACATTATCATTTAACACCTTCCACATATCCATCCAATCAGGTGTCGGCACCGTCGGCGGCGACACCACACTCAGCTGCACTTGTTCTGCCTCCACGTATCCTTCCTCATCAAACATGTTGACACAGGCGTACCGACACACAGCACACACACAGGGAATGCTCTGACTGAGGACAGGACCCCACAAAAGGCTTTTGGGGAGACAGAGAGAGAGTATGCCAGCACACACCCCAGCGCTACATAACCCAGGGATTACACAGTACCTTAGTGTTTACCCTGTAGCTGCTGTTAAAATATATATATATATATATATATATATATATATATATATATATATATATATATATATATATATATATATATATATATAGATATATATATAGATATATATATAGATATATATATATAGATATATATATAGATATATATATAGATATATATATATAGATATATATATAGATAGAAGCAATGTACGGCGGCACTCGGAAGAATAAACGGGTAAAGCAGAGTGGTTTACAACGTTTCGGAGCTTTAATATCCCTCCGTCATCAGGTATACCTGATGACGGAGGGATATTAAAGCTCCGAAACGTTGTAAACCACTCTGCTTTACCCGTTTATTCTTCCGAGTGCCGCCGTACATTGCTTCTATTATGTGGACCTGCTGAGGTACCTAGGAAGGCACCGGGACATTTGTCTATCTATTGGGAGTGCTGCCCGAACGACGTCTATATATATATATATATATATATATATATATATATATATATATATATATATATATATATATATATATATATATATATATATATTGCGCCTAAATTTATGTGCCCCCCCTCTCTTTTTTACCCTCTAATGCACCTGTATACTGCAGGGGAGAGCCTGGGGAGCGTCCTTCCAGCGGAGCTGTGAAGAGAAAATGGCGCTGGTGTGCTGAGGAAGAAGGCCCCGCCCCCTCAGCGGCGGGCTTCTGTCCCGCTTTAATGTATAAAAAATGGCGGGGGCTCTGGCATATATACAGTCCCAGACTGTATATAGGTCTCTTTTTGCCAAAAAAGGTACTTAATTGCTGCCCAGGGCGCCCCCCCCTGCGCCCTGCACCCTACAGTGACCGGAGTGTGCGGTGTGCTGTGGGAGCAATGGCGCACAGCTGCAGTGCTGTGCGCTACCTTAAGTGAAGACAGGAGTCTTCAGCCGCAGATTTCGATGTCTTCATGCTTCTGCTGCTTCTGTTCTTCTGGCTCTGCGAGGGGGACGGCGGCGCGGCTCCGGGAACGGACGATCAAGGTTAGGTACCCGTGTTCGATCCCTCTGGAGCTAATGGTGTCCAGTAGCCTAAGAAGCGCTACCTAGCTGCCGTGAGTAGGTTTGCTTCTCTCCCCTCAGTCCCTCGTAGCAGAGAGTCTGTTGCCAGCAGAAGCTCTCTGAAAACAAAAAACCTAACAAAATACTTTCTTTTCTAGCAAGCTCAGGAGAGCCCACTAGGAGCACCCAGCTCGGCCGGGCACAGATTCTAACTGGAGGAGGGGCATAGAGGGAGGAGCCAGTGCACACCAGATAGTACTAAATCTTTCTTTAGAGTGACCAGTCTCCTGCGGAGCCCGCTATTCCCCATGGTCCTTACGGAGTCCCCAGCATCCACTAGGACGTTAGAGAAATCAGTGTATATTAAGCAGCAATGTGACAGCCTTCACTTAAAACAGGTAAAAGTAAAGTACAGTGGGAAAAAAAACAGCCTTCAAGGTTTGAAAGGTGAAAGGGACAGAAAGGAGCTGACAGAAATAGTAATAAAGTCAGACAGCAGAACTAGCATAAGTCAGACCATGCAATAAATTATACAATTGCAGTGGCCACTTAATCAACTACTCCGTACCACAGGGGTAGTAGGTAGGAGTCAGTGCTGTAGAACCTGGCCCTTGGGAGAGGTATACAGGGAGGCTAAACCCAGTGTTCCTGAAGACATGCTGTAAAAATTTCACTCAGAGTTTGTCGCTAAGCGACTATCTGTAACCGATGCGTCTGGCGTATATTACCACACAGAGATTACTGCAGCAGACACATGTATAATGTCGCTCAGTGTCTTTTACACGGAAGCAGGTCAAATCAGTTTAAGGCAGGAAAAATAAGAATTTACTTACCGATAATTCTATTTCTCATAGTCCGTAGTGGATGCTGGGGACTCCGAAAGGACCATGGGGAATAGCGGCTCCGCAGGAGACTGGGCACAAAGTAAAAGCTTTAGGACTAGCTGGTGTGCACTGGCTCCTCCCCCTATGACCCTCCTCCAAGCCTCAGTTAGGATACTGTGCCCGGACGAGCGTACACAATAAGGAAGGATTTTGAATCCCGGGTAAGACTCATACCAGCCACACCAATCACACCGTACAACTTGTGATCTGAACCCAGTTAACAGCATGATAACAGAAGGAGCCTCTGAAAAGATGGCTCACAACAACAATAACCCGATTTTTGTAACAATAACTATGTACAAGTAATGCAGACAATCCGCACTTGGGATGGGCGCCCAGCATCCACTACGGACTATGAGAAATAGAATTATCGGTAAGTAAATTCTTATTTTCTCTAACGTCCTAGTGGATGCTGGGGACTCCGAAAGGACCATGGGGATTATACCAAAGCTCCCAAACGGGCGGGAGAGTGCGGATGACTCTGCAGCACCGAATGAGAGAACTCCAGGTCCTCCTCAGCCAGGGTATCAAATTTGTAGAATTTAGCAAACGTGTTTGCCCCTGACCAAGTAGCTGCTCGGCAAAGTTGTAAAGCCGAGACCCCTCGGGCAGCCGCCCAAGATGAGCCCACTTTCCGTGTGGAATGGGCTTTTACAGATTTTGGCTGTGGCAGGCCTGCCACAGAATGTGCAAGCTGAATTGTACTACAAATCCAACGAGCAATCGTCTGCTTAGAAGCAGGAGCACCCAGCTTGTTGGGTGCATACAGGATAAACAGCGAGTCAGATTTTCTGACTCCAGCCGTCCTGGAAACATATATTTTCAGGGCCCTGACTACGTCCAGCAACTTGGAATCCATCAAGTCCCTAGTAGCCGCAGGCACCACAATAGGTTGGTTTAAGTGAAATGCTGAAACCACCTTAGGGAGAAATTGAGGACGAGTCCTCAATTCTGCCCTGTCCGTATGAAAAATTAGGTAAGGGCTTTTATAGGATAAAGCCGCCAATTCTGATACACGCCTGGCTGAAGCCAGGGCTAACAGCATTACCACTTTCCATGTGAGATATTTCAAGTCCACAGTGGTGAGTGGTTCAAACCAATGTGATTTTAGGAATCCCAACACTACATTGAGATCCCAAGGTGCCACTGGAGGCACAAAAGGAGGCTGTATATGCAGTACTCCCTTGACAAACGTCTGAACTTCAGGAACAGAAGCTAGTTCTTTTTGGAAGAATATCGACAGGGCCGAAATTTGAACCTTAATGGACCCTAATTTGAGGCCCATAGACAGTCCTGTTTGCAGGAAATGCAGGAATCGACCCAGTTGAAATTCCTCCGTAGGGGCCTTCCTGGCCTCGCACCACGCAACATATTTACGCCAAATACGGTGATAATGTTGTACGGTTACATCCTTCCTGGCTTTGATCAGGGTAGGGATGACTTCATCCGGAATGCCTTTTTCCTTCAGGATCCAGCGTTCAACCGCCATGCCGTCAAACGCAGCCGCGGTAAGTCTTGGAACAGACATGGTCCCTGCTGGAGCAGGTCCTTTCTTAGAGGCCACGGGTCTTCCGTGAGCATCTCTTGAATTTCCGGGTACCAAGTCCTTCTTGGCCAATCCGGAGCCACGAGTATAGTCTTTACTCCTCTCCTTCTTATGATTCTCAGTACTTTTGGTATGAGAGGAAGAGGAGGGAACACATACACTGACCGGTACACCCACGGTGTTACCAGAGCGTCCACAGCTATTGCCTGAGGGTCCCTTGACCTGGAGCAATATCTGTCCAGTTTTTTGTTGAGGCGAGACGCCATCATGTCCACCTTTGGTTTTTCCCAACGGTTTACAATCATGTGGAAGACTTCTGGGTGAAGTCCCCACTCCCCCGGGTGAAGATCGTGTCTGCTGAGGAAGTCTGCTTCCCAGTTGTCCACTCCCGGAATGAACACTGCTGACAGTGCTATCACATGATTTTCCGCCCAGCGAAGAATCCTTGCCACTTCCGTCATTGCCCTCCTGCTTCTTGTGCCGCCCTGTCTGTTTACGTGGGCGACTGCCGTGATGTTGTCCGACTGGATCAATACTGGCTGACCCTGAAGCAGAGGCCTTGCCTGACTTAGGGCATTGTAAATGGCCCTTAGTTCCAGGATATTTATGTGAAGTGACGTTTCCATGCTTGGCCACAAGCCCTGGAAATTTTTCCCCTGTGTGACTGCTCCCCAGCCTCTCAGGCTGGCATCCGTGGTCACCAGGACCCAATCCTGAATGCCGAATCTGCGGCCCTCTAGGAGATGAGCACTCTGTAACCACCACAGGAGAGACACCCTTGTCCTTGGAGACAGGGTTATCCGCTGATGCATTTGAAGATGCGATCCGGACCATTTGTCTAGCAGATCCAACTGAAAAGTTCTTGCGTGGAATCTGCCGAATGGAATCGCTTCGTAAGAAGCCACCATCTTTCCCAGGACCCTTGTGCACTGATGCACTGACACCTGGCCTGGTTTTAGGAGTTTCCTGACTAGGTCGGATAACTCCCTGGCTTTCTCTTCCGGGAGAAACACCTTTTTCTGTACTGTGTCCAGAATCATCCCTAGGAACAGCAGACGTGTCGTCGGAATCAGCTGCGATTTTGGAATATTTAGAATCCATCCGTGCTGTCGTAGTACTATTTGAGATAGTGCTACTCCGACCTCTAACTGTTCTCTGGACCGTGCCCTTATCAGGAGATCGTCCAAGTAAGGGATAATTAAGACGCCTTTTCTTCGAAGAAGAATCATCATTTCGGCCATTACCTTGGTAAAGACCCGGGGTGCCGTGGACAATCCAAACGGCAGCGTCTGAAACTGATAGTGACAGTTCTGTACCACAAACCTGAGGTACCCTTGGTGAGAAGGGCAAATTGGGACATGGAGGTAAGCATCCTTGATGTCCAGAGACACCATGTAGTCCCCTTCTTCCAGGTTCGCTATCACTGCTCTGAGTGACTCCATCTTGAACTTGAACCTTTTTATGTAAGTGTTCAAGGCTTTCAGATTTAAAATGGGTCTCACCGAGCCGTCCGGCTTCGGTACCACAAACAGCGTGGAGTAATACCCCTTTCCCTGTTGTAGGAGGGGTACCTTGATTATCACTTGCTGGGAATACAGCTTGTGAATGGCTTCCAATACCGCCTCCCTGTCGGGGGTAGACGTTGGTAAAGCAGACTTCAGGAACCGGCGAGGGGGAGACGTCTCGAATTCCAATTTGTACCCCTGAGATACTACCTGCAGGATCCAGGGGTCCACTTGCGAGTGAGCCCACTGCGCGCTGAAATTCTTGAGACGGGCACCCACCGTGCCTGAGTCCGCTTGTAAGGCCCCAGCGTCATGCTGAGGACTTGGCAGAAGCGGGGGAGGGCTTCTGTTCGTGGGAAGAAGCTGTCTGTTGCAGTCTTTTTCCCCTTCCTCTGCCCCGGGGCAGATATGAGTGGCCTTTTGCCCGCTTGCCCTTATGGGGACGAAAGGACTGAGCCTGAAAAGACGGTATCTTTTTCTGCTGCGAGGTGACTTGGGGTAAAAAGGTGGATTTCCCAGCCGTTGCCGTGGCCACCAGGTCCGATAGACCGCCCCCAAATAACTCCTCCCCTTTATACGGCAATACTTCCATATGCCGTTTGGAATCCGCATCCCCTGACCACTGTCGCGTCCATAATCCTCTTCTGGCAGAAATGGACATCGCACTTACTCTTGATGCCAGAGTGCAAATGTCTCTCTGTGCATCTCGCATATATAGGAATGCATCCTTTAAATGCTCTATAGTCAATAACATATTGTCCCTGTCCAGGGTATCAATATTTTCAGTCAGGGAATCCGACCAAGCCACCCCAGCACTGCACATCCAGGCTGAGGCGATTGCTGGTCGCAGTATAACACCAGTATGAGTGTATATACTTTTAAGGATATTTTCCAGCCTCCTATCTGCTGGCTCCTTAAGGGCGGCCGTTTCTGGAGACGGTAACGCCACTTGTTTTGATAAGCGTGTGAGCGCCTTATCCACCCTAGGGGGTGTTTCCCAACGAGCCCTAACCTCTGGTGGGAAGGGATATAGTGCCAATAATTTTTTAGAAATTAGCAGTTTTTTGTCGGGGGTAACCCACGCTTCATCACACACTTCATTCAATTAATCTGATTCAGGAAAAACTACGGGTAGTTTTTTCACACCCCACATAATACCCCTTTTTGTGGTACTTGCAGTATCAGAGAAGTGCAAAACCTCCTTCATTGCCGTGATCATGTAACGTGTGGCCCTACTGGAAAAATAAGATTTTACTTACCGATAAATCTATTTCTCGTAGTCCGTAGTGGATGCTGGGGACTCCGTCAGGACCATGGGGATTAGCGGCTCCGCAGGAGACAGGGCACAAAAATAAAGCTTTAGGATCAGGTGGTGTGCACTGGCTCCTCCCCCTATGACCCTCCTCCAAGCCTCAGTTAGGATACTGTGCCCGGACGAGCGTACACAATAAGGAAGGATTTTGAATCCCGGGTAAGACTCATACCAGCCACACCAATCACACCGTACAACTTGTGATCTGAACCCAGTTAACAGTATGACAACGTAGGAGCCTCTGAACAGACGGCTCACAACAATAACAACCCGATTTTTTTGTAACAATAACTATGTACAAGTATTGCAGACAATCCGCACTTGGGATGGGCGCCCAGCATCCACTACGGACTACGAGAAATAGATTTATCGGTAAGTAAAATCTTATTTTCTCTAACGTCCTAGTGGATGCTGGGGACTCCGTCAGGACCATGGGGATTATACCAAAGCTCCCAAACGGGCGGGAGAGTGCGGATGACTCTGCAGCACCGAATGAGAGAACTCCAGGTCCTCTTTAGCCAGGGTATCAAATTTGTAGAATTTTACAAACGTGTTCTCCCCCGACCACGTAGCTGCTCGGCAGAGTTGTAATGCCGAGACCCCTCGGGCAGCCGCCCAGGATGAGCCCACCTTCCTTGTGGAATGGGCCTTGACAGATTTAGGCTGTGGCAGGCCTGCCACAGAATGTGCAAGTTGAATTGTCCTACAGATCCAACGAGCAATCGTCTGCTTAGAAGCAGGAGCACCCAGCTTGTTGGGTGCATACAGTATAAACAGCGAGTCAGATTTTCTGACTCCAGCCGTCCTTTTTCAATGCCCTGACAACGTCCAGCAACTTGGAATCCTCCAAATCGCTAGTAGCCGCAGGCACCACAATAGGCTGGTTCAGGTGAAACGCTGACACCACCTTAGGCAGAAAATGAGGACGCGTCCGCAGTTCTGCCCTGTCCGAATGGAAAATCAGATATGGGCTTTTATACGATAAAGCCGCCAATTCTGACACTCTCCTGGCTGAAGCCAGGGCCAGTAGCATGGTTACTTTCCATGTAAGATATTTCAAATCCGCCGATTTGAGTGGCTCAAACCAATGGGATTTGAGAAAATCCAAAACTACATTAAGGTCCCACGGAGCCACTGGGGGCACAACCGGGTGCTGTATATGTAGTACTCCTTTTACAAAAGTCTGGACTTCAGGAACTGAAGCCAATTCTTTCTGGAAGAAAATCGACAGGGCCGAAATTTGAACCTTAATGGACCCCAACTTGAGGCCCATAGACAATCCTGTTTGCAGGAAATGTAGGAATCGACCCAATTGAAATTCCTCCGTGGGGGCCTTCCTGGCCTCACACCACGCAACATATTTTCTCCAAATGCGGTGATAATGTTGTGCAGTCACCTCCTTCCTGGCTTTTACCAGTGTAGGAATGACCTCTTCCGGAATGCCTTTTTCCCTTAGAATTCGGCGTTCAACCGCCATGCCGTCAAAACGCAGCCGCGGTAAGTCTTGGAATAGACACGGTCCCAGCTGAAGCAGGTCCCGTCTTAGAGGTAGAGGCCACGGATCTTCCGTGAGCATCTCCTGAAGTTCCGGGTACCAAGTTCTTCTTGGCCAATCCGGAGCCACGAGTATCGTTCTTACTCCCCTTTGCCGTATAATTCTCAGTACTTTTGGTATGAGAGGCAGAGGAGGAAACACATACACTGACTGGAACACCCACGGCGTTACCAGAGCATCCACAGCTATTGCCTGAGGGTCTCTTGACCTGGCGCAATACCTGTCCAGTTTTTTGTTGAGGCGAGACGCCATCATGTCCACCTTTGGTTTTTCCCAACGGTTCACAATCATGTGGAAGACTTCTGGATGAAGTCCCCACTCTCCCGGGTGTAGATCGTGTCTGCTGAGGAAGTCTGCTTCCCAGTTGTCCACTCCCGGAATGAACACTGCTGACAGTGCTATCACATGATCTTCCGCCCAGCGAAGAATCCTTGCAGCTTCTGCCATTGCTCTCCTGCTTCTTGTGCCGCCCTGTCTGTTTACGTGGGCGACTGCCGTGATGTTGTCCGACTGGATCAACACCGGCTGACCCTGAAGCAGGGGTTCTGCCAGGCTTAGAGCATTGTAACCGCTCTTAGCTCCAGTATATTTATGTGAAGAGACATCTCCAGGTTTGACCATACTCCCTGGAAGTTTCTTCCCTGTGTGACTGCTCCCCAGCCTCTCAGACTGGCATCCGTGGTCACCAGGACCCAGTCCTGTATGCCGAATCTGCGGCCCTCTAACAGATGAGCACTCTGCAACCACCACAGAAGAGACACCCTTGTCCGTGCCGACAAGGTTATCCGCTGATGCATCTGCAGATGCGATCCGGACCATTTGTCCAGCAGATCCCACTGAAAAGTTTGTGCGTAGAATCTGCCGAATGGAATCGCTTCGTAAGAAGCCACCATCTTTCCCAGGACCCTTGTGCACTGATGCACAGACACTTTCCCTGGTTTTAGGAGGTTCCTGACAAGTTCGGATAACTCCTTGGCTTTCTCCTCCGGAAGAAACACCTTTTTCTGAACCGTGTCCAGAATCATTCCCAGGAATAGCAGACGTGTCGTCGGGGTCAATTGAGATTTTGGAAAATTCAGAATCCACCCGTGCTGTTGCAGCACTATTTGGGTTAGTGCTACTACGTCCCCCAGCTGTTCCCTGGACCTTGCCCTTATCAGGAGATCGTCCAAGTAAGGGATAATTAATACGCCTTTTCTTCGTAGAAGAAACATCATTTCGGTCATTACCTTGGTAAAGACCCGAGGTGCCGTGGACAATCCAAACGGCAGCGTCTGAAACTGATAATGACAGTTTTGCACCACGAACCTGAGGTACCCTTGATGTGAAGGGCAAATTGGGACATGCAGGTAAGCATCCTTGATGTCCAGGGACACCATAAAGTCCCCTTCTTCCAGATTCGCTATCACTGCTCTGAGTGACTCCATCTTGAACTTGAATTTTTGTATGTACAGGTTCAAAGATTTCAGATTTAGAATAGGTCTTACCGAGCCGTCCGGCTTCGGTACCACAAATAGTGTGGAATAATACCCCTTTCCCTGTTGTAGGAGGGGTACCTTGACTATCACCTGCTGAGAATACAGCTTGTGAATGGCTTCCAATACCGTCGCCCTGTCTGAGGGAGACGTTGGCAGAGCAGACTTTAGGAACCGGCGAGGGGGAGACTTCTCGAATTCCAACCTGTAACCCTGAGATATTATCTGCAGGATCCAGGGGTCCACCTGTGAGCAAGCCCACTGCGCGCTGAAATTCTTGAGTCGACCCCCCACCGTTTCTGAGTCCGCTTGTAAAGCCCCAGCGTCATGCTGAGGGCTTTGCAGAACCCGCGGAGGGCTTCTGTTCCTGGGAAGGAGCTGCTTGCTGCCCTCTCTTACCCTTTCCTCTGCCTCGGGGCAGATATGACTGTCCTTTTGCCCGCTTGTTCTTATAGGACCGAAAGGACTGCGGCTGAAAAGACGGTGTCTTTTTCTGTTGGGAGGGGGTCTGAGGTAAAAAGGTGGATTTCCCGGCCGTTGCCGTGGCCACCAGATCCGATAGACCGACGCCAAATAATTCCTCCCCTTTATACGGCAATACTTCCATATGCCGTTTGGAATCCGCATCACCTGACCACTGTCGTGTCCATAAACTTCTTCTGGCAGATATGGACATCGCACTTACTCTCGATGCCAGAGTGCAAATATCCCTCTGAGCATCTCGCATATAAAGAAAAGCATCCTTTAATTGCTCTAAAGTCTGTAAAATACTGTCCCTATCCAGGGTATCAATATTTTCAGTCAGGGAATCCGACCAGACCTCCCCAGCACTGCACATCCAGGCTGAGGCGATGGCCGGTCGCAGTATAACACCAGTATGTGTGTATATACTTTTTAGGGTAGTTTCCAGCCTCCTATCAGCTGGATCCTTGAGGGCGGCCGTATCAGGAGACGGTAACGCCACTTGTTTTGATAAGCGTGTGAGCGCCTTATCCACCTTAGGGGGTGTTTCCCAGCGCGCCCTAACCTCTGGCGGGAAAGGGTATAATGCCAATAACTTTTTTGAAATTAGCCCTTTTCTATCTGGGTTAACCCACGCTTCATCACATACATCATTCAATTCCTCTGATTCAGGAAAAACTACAGGTAGTTTTTTCACCCCCCACATAATACCCCTTTTCGTGGTACTTGTAGTATCAGAGATATGCAAAGCCTCCTTCATTGCCGTGATCATATAACGTGTGGCCCTATTGGAAAATACGTTTGTTTCTTCACCGTCGACACTAGATTCAGTGTCCGTGTCTGGGTCTGTATCGACCGACTGAGGTAAAGGGCGTTTTACAGCCCCTGACGGTGTCTGAGACGCCTGGGCAGGTACTAACTGGTTTGACGGCCGTCTCATGTCGTCAACTGATTTTTGTAATGTGCTGACATTATCACGTAATTCCATAAACAAAGCCATCCATTCCGGTGTCGACTCCCTAGGGGGTGACATCACCATTATCGGCAATTGCTCTGCCTCCACACCAACATCGTCCTCATACATGTCAACACACGTACCGACACACAGCAGACACACAGGGAATGCTCTATTGAAGACAGGACCCCACTAGCCCTTTGGGGAGACAGAGGGAGAGTTTGCCAGCACACACCCAAGCGCTATAATATATATGGGAACAACCCTATATAAGTGTTGTATCCTTATAGCAGCTTAAATATAGTAATATCGCCAAAAAAAGTGCCCCCCCTCTCTGTTTTACCCTGTTTCTGTAGTGCAGTGCAGGGGAGAGTCCTGGGAGCCTTCCTCACAGCGGAGCTGAGCAGGAAAATGGCGCTGTGTGCTGAGGAGAATAAGCCCCGCCCCCTATTTCGGCGGGCTCTTCTCCGGAGATTGTGAGATCTGGCAGGGGTTAAATACATCCATATAGCCTCAAGGGCTATATGTGATGTATTTTTAGCCATAAACAAGGTATTATACATTGCTGCCCAGGGCGCCCCCCCCCCGCGCCCTGCACCCTCCGTGACCGCTGTGTGAAGTGTGCTGACAACAATGGCGCACAGCTGCAGTGCTGTGCGCTACCTCAGGAAGACTGAAAAGTCTTCTGCCGCCTGCTTCTGGACCTCTTCCATCTTCGGCATCTGCAAGGGGGGTCGGCGGCGCGGCTCCGGGACGAACCCCAGGGTGAGACCTGTGTTCCGACTCCCTCTGGAGCCAATGGTGTCCAGTAGCCTAAGAAGCCAATCCATCCTGCACGCAGGTGAGTTCACTTCTCTCCCCTAAGTCCCTCGATGCAGTGAGCCTGTTGCCAGCAGGACTCACTGAAAATAAAAAACCTAAAAACTTTTTCTAAGCAGCTCTTTAGGAGAGCCACCTAGATTGCACCCTGCTCGGACGGGCACAAAAACCTAACTGGGGCTTGGAGGAGGGTCATAGGGGGAGGAGCCAGTGCACGCCACCTGATCCTAAAGCTTTATTTTTGTGCCCCGTCTCCTGCGGAGCCGCTAATCCCCATGGTCCTGACGGAGTCCCCAGCATCCACTAGGACGTTAGAGAAATACGTTTGTTTCTTCACCGTCGACACTGGAGTCAGTGTCTGTGTCTGGGTCCGTGTCGACCCACTGAGGTAACGGGCGTTTAATAGCCCCCGACGGTGTTTGAGACGCCTGGACAGGCACTAACTGAGCTGCCGGCTGTCTCATGTCGTCAACAGTTTTCTGTAACGTGCCGACACTGTCACGTAATTCCTTAATTACGGCCATCCATTCAGGTGTCGACTCCCTAGGGGGTGACATCACCATTATAGGCAATTGCTCCGCCTCCACATCATTTTCCTCCTCATACATGTCGACACACACGTACCGACACCCAGCACACACACAGGGAATGCTCTGATAGAGGACAGGACCCACTTAACCCCTTGGGGAGACAGAGGGAGAGTTTGCCAGCACACACCAGAGCGCTATATATGTATAGGGACAACCTTACAATAAGTGTCTATCCCTTATAGCTGCTTATATCTGTTATTTTGCCAAATAAGTGCCCCCCTCTCTTTTTTACCCTGTTTCTGTAGTTGCAGGATGCAGGGGAGATTCTGGGAGCCTTCCTACCAGCGGAGCTGTGTGGGAAAAATGGCGCTGTGTGCTGAGGAGATAGGCCCCGCCCCCTTCACGGCGGGCTCTTCTCCCGCTTTTTTCTGGAAAACTGGCAGGGGTTAAATACATCCATATAGCCCAGGAGCTATATGTGATGTATTTTTTTGCCAAATAAGGTAAATTCATTGCTTCCCAGGGCGCCCCCCCCCAGCGCCCTGCACCCTCAGTGACCGAAGTGTGAAGTGTGCTGAGAGCAATGGCGCACAGCTGCAGTGCTGTGCGCTACCTTATGAAGACAGGAAAGTCTTCTGCCGCCGATTTATGGACCTCTTCTTGCTTCAGCATCTGTAAGGGGGCCGGCGGCGCGGCTCCGGGACCCATCCATGGCTGGGCCTGTGATCGTCCCTCTGGAGCTAATGTCCAGTAGCCTAAGAAGCCCAATCCACTCTGCACGCAGGTGAGTTCGCTTCTTCTCCCCTTAGTCCCTCGATGCAGTGAGCCTGTTGCCAGCAGGTCTCACTGAAAATAAAAAACCTATTTAAACTTTTACTCTAAGCAGCTCAGGAGAGCCACCTAGATTGCACCCTTCTCGTTCGGGCACAAAATCTTAACTGAGGCTTGGAGGAGGGTCATAGGGGGAGGAGCCAGTGCACACCAGCTAGTCCTAAAGCTTTTACTTTGTGCCCAGTCTCCTGCGGAGCCGCTATTCCCCATGGTCCTTTCGGAGTCCCCAGCATCCACTAGGACGTTAGAGAAACAATAGCTAATTCGCCAGGGGGAGGGGCAACCAGGGGAGGGCCTTACTCCCCACTGCTGACGTCCATCCCAGGCTTCTGTGGCCTCCAAATTTATCCCCAGACCCTGTGATCCCTGGTGGTCTAGAGGGAGGAACACCCGAGGAGAACGCTCTGTGTCATCGCTGTCCGATAGCCTCCAACCCGAGACAGCCAGGCTGCGTAAACAAACACTACTTACCCTTCTACCCATGCCCCGGCCACAGGCTAGGTTCATCAGCGTGGGCCTGCTAGCTAGCCCCCACTGGTGCCTGCCGAAATCATCAGCTCAGTTACTGATGTCGCAGTACCGGCGGGAAGTTGTTGGAGCGGTTGCCTCAATACGTCTAAGCCACATAGCGCAGCACACTCTAAAAAAGGGTATATAAAATAACAAAGTTAATAAAAAAAACAAATAAAAAAAACAAAAAACTTGGGACTGTAAAAACAGTCTCACCGTTTTACATGTGCTCCGGCTTCTGCAGCACCAAACAAAAAAACTAACTTCCCTTGGCCAGGAGGCTGGGTTATAGGGGAGGTTGGACTGGAGCATTCTGGGAGCTCAAAAGCTTAACCATTTGGTGCCCACTCCTTATCCAACAATCTACACCCCATGTCAATCCTGTGGATCAACTGTGGACCCTGAAGAATAAAAACCTGTTTTTTTCCAACCCGGTTTTCTTTCTTTCAAGCTTTTCCTTCTTTACTGTTTCCTGAGTGACTACCATCGTGTTTATCCTTCATCCCACCACACAACACATTCTTGCTTCACTCTCTACCTAAGTGCTGTGCTGCATCTATGGACTGGAATGACATGGAAGGGGACTGGAGTGACACAGAGAAGCTGACACGTACTATGTTGGATCTGGCTTTTTCAATGAATTTTATGAGGATATGGCTTTTTCAATGCATTTTATGTTGGATCTGGTCTTTTCAATGTATTTTATACCATCTCCAAGCACCGCCTCTTCCTGTTCAGTGAACGGGGGCCAGTTCTCATCTACCCAGGTTTGCAGCTCACACTGCAACGTGAGCCGGGTTGCAGCGTTTTATAAACTTTCCCCTTTCAGACTGCGCCGCAAGCAGGGTTGCCTAGCAATCACGTGCAATAACCCAGGTTATTGATGGCGGTCTAAAAGGGGTATAAATTATCCATTAATAAAACATCTAAAGTTCTCAGTTAGATACTTTCCCCCTACTGTGAAGATGCAAGAAGTTTTTGTACTTAAACAACATACATTACATTTTTACTTTTGACATCCTTATAATATATATATATATATATATATATATATATATATATATATATATATATATATATATATATATATATATATATATATATATATATATATACACACATACATACACACTTACATACGTATTACAATAAATAAACATCTACAAATATATGATGTAAGAAATCCAAGTTTAAAACACTAAGAAAATCAAGTATGCATATACATTCTCGTATTGTATGCAACACTAGAGAAATGTTTTGTAACCATTTAAGTTAAAGGTGTATACACACTTAGCAAAAAAGTAAACAATATCGCTCAATTTTAACCCTGCTTAGCGATATTGTTTACTATAATCGCACAGCATGTATGCAGCCGACGGTGGCCAATGTGCGGCGTTAACAACCCACGGTGTCAGTCGTACATGCAGCTCGATTTGGACTCCCTGTCACGGCATTACGTCACTGTGCCATATAGCACAGTGTGTACGTCCACTGTCGGGCGGCCTGGGGAGGACACACCAGGCGATGTCACTCATGGAGCACATTACCTAGTATGTACCCACCTTAAAGGGCCCCATACACCACGCGACATGTCAGCCTCCCGGGGGCAGGATCGCCCAAGATACACTGTATGCTGTCCTTTTACATACGATTTATCTTGGGTGATCCCAGCCATGCCTGCGGGGTCGGACCAAATTGAATGTGAAGCACATTCAATCTGGAGGATCCGATCCTCACAGGAACGCACATCGGATCGGAAACGCCTCCAAAAGGCCCGATTTCATCCAATATATCAGGCCGAATGCCCGAAATCGGATGAAATCGGGCATTATGGTCCTAGTGTATGGTGCCCTTTAGT
This sequence comes from Pseudophryne corroboree, assembly GCF_028390025.1. NCBI lineage: Eukaryota > Metazoa > Chordata > Amphibia > Anura > Myobatrachidae > Pseudophryne > Pseudophryne corroboree. The sequence goes on along the minus strand of NC_086449.1, from coordinate 662,330,264 downwards.
TCTTTTGTGCATTTTATTGAATTACTTTCTGTACAACTATGTGTAAATGTTTTCTTTGAAAATACAAACAAAACAATATACAGCAAGAGGCTGCTTATCGGATCTAAAATGAGGTTATTGTATTTTTCATTACTTACTTGTGCCAATTCATAATATCCAGCCGAACACGCCAAATAAAGAAGACTTTCCCCTTCTTCTGTGTACTCATTTACACTTCTGCCTTCATTAAGCAGCTTACGGACGGCATTTACATCTCCATCTGAACAAGCTTCGGCCAAACTCCGACTGAAACAAATGTTTAATAGTTTAATTTCCAATTTTAATTGGCCATATCTAGATATATGTTGTCAATAGTTATACATAACATGCATCAGTGTTTGAATATGTACAACATAAGCAAGAGATCTAGCCTTTTAACATCAAGAATATTTTCACCAAAAGCAGACAAATTTACAACACCCAGATGCAGCAAAGATATGGAAATGGCTCAAACATCCAGGTAACCAGTAATAAAAGGACTGCCTCTCCAAAGTTGCTAATTTGTCGCAGATCTAAAATCTTCTATAACGTATAAAATTAAGAGGCAAAAGTTTTTGAATGTATTTAAAATGTCCAAAGATAATTTTCGATTGATACCAATTACTGTATGGTGTTTCCATCTGTAGACCGCTGCTTATTTGGCTCTTTTGTATGTGACCATCAGTCCTCAGATATTCCAGATCATTCATAAACTATAATGTCATGTAAATTATCTCAAAGAAGCCAGTATTCAATCATGGCAATGGCAGAATAGCATGCGGAGACCCAAATCATGGGAATAAAAGAAATTTAAAAAAAAATAGAAAAGTGACCCCTATGCCCAGGTAATGTGTATACAGTGCCCATTAAATTAGCTCTACAAGATTAACCATTGGATTATTCTTTTTGGAAAATCATACATTGGAAAGAGCTTATAATATATTTTATATGGAATATAAATTGTATACGTACTTGTCTACCTGTCCTGTATGGAAATTATTGTCTGCTCGCATCCGTGTCAGTGCAGCAGCGGCTTCATCCAAAGCACAACTAACAGAGGAGGTCAGTCTTCTAAGTACTTCAGGGTCTGCAAAGGCTTTTCCATCGGCAGTAGATAATTTTCCAATTCCTTCAATACGTTTATTACAACAAAAACAAAAAAAAGCACCATACAATTAGTTTTTGTGTTGTAAACCTTGCAATATTCCATTAATACATACACCGGTTCACAGCCAAGAGAGGATTGACACGCTACATTTCAGAAACAACTCGCATAGTTGAAAAGTGGCAAATTGTGTTTTAAACTCAGAAAGTGCTTAAAAATAACCCACAATCTTCATCTTGACATATGATGAAATACAGTTTATGCCTTTTACGTCCCACGGTATTAGTCCCTAGCAAGGAATCCATTCTTTTATTTATATTTCAGTTAGGACCCACCTGCCACCAGTTACTATGTGGGAGTAAAAAACAGCAAAGGGGGGGTGCTGTACTCCCTCCAGCAACTGCAGGGTTGACAAAATGCTGACATCTATGGCAGATATTATGCTGGGTACACAGTGGGCGATATATCAGCCGTTCAATTGGACGGTCCATTTATAGGTGCGTATCTCCGATATGTCTGTGAATGAGGTCATTCAGACATATTGTGTCGGCCCTGCAGCACAGATGAAATATTTGTGCTGTTTGTACGCCCACTCATACACTTGCTACAGAGGCCGCTGGCGACTGACTGCACAACCAGGCAGGCACATTAGGACGACGACTGGTAAGTGTGAATGCACTTAACGATCACCCGACAGGTCAGTGGACCAGCCAGATGGCCGATTTGTCCGCCTAGTGTGTACCCAATTCAACAGACCAAGGTGTGTGTTGGGTGGGGGGGGGGGGGAATTCAATTATTCTTCCCTGCAAATGCCACTAGATGGCGCAATTCAGTTATTGCTCTGTTTGGGTGCGATTAGCTGTGGGAGGACGCATTTCAGCTTGCAGACCCAGAGCTGGCAAGCTGAAATGTGTGAAAAGTAGGCTGGGCACCCAAACAGCACTTTTCACATTGCGCTCATTACTAGATGGGTTAAGGTGCTTTACTAGGCTAAACCCATTCTGTTTGGGTGATAAAGAAACATGTCTAAATAGCACCACCTCATCTCCCGTCACTTTAAACTGAGATTGGATGCACAGAAACAACTGAATTGCCCCGCATGTGTTCGTGACTCATTATTACTGGTTAAATGTCTTAGAAATGTTAACCATGTATACTATAATAGGTTTGTTTTATACGTTTAGGGAAGCACAAAATATATTTGGAAGATATGCAGATTTCCAATATCTGTGGAAGACAGCTCAGAATCTTGTCCTGTTTTACCAGTTTCTCTTTATATATGACATGAAACAAAAAAAAATAAAAAAAATTCTTGAATATAAAAATAAAACGGTGTTAAAAACAGACATAATATGAAAAAATAAGAATTTACTTACCGATAATTCTATTTCTCGTAGTCCGTAGTGGATGCTGGGAACTCCGTAAGGACCATGGGGAATAGCGGCTCCGCAGGAGACTGGGCACAAAAGTAAAAGCTTTAGGACTACCTGGTGTGCACTGGCTCCTCCCCCTATGACCCTCCTCCAAGCCTCAGTTAGGATACTGTGCCCGGACGAGCGTACACAATAAGGAAGGATTTTGAATCCCGGGTAAGACTCATACCAGCCACACCAATCACACCGTACAACCTGTGATCTGAACCCAGTTAACAGCATGATAACAGAGGAGCCTCTGAAAAGATGGCTCACAACAATAATAACCCGATTTTTTGTAACAATAACTATGTACAAGTATTGCAGACAATCCGCACTTGGGATGGGCGCCCAGCATCCACTACGGACTACGAGAAATAGAATTATCGGTAAGTAAATTCTTATTTTCTCTGACGTCCTAGTGGATGCTGGGAACTCCGTAAGGACCATGGGGATTATACCAAAGCTCCCAAACGGGCGGGAGAGTGCGGATGACTCTGCAGCACCGAATGAGAGAACTCCAGGTCCTCCTCAGCCAGGGTATCAAATTTGTAGAATTTAGCAAACGTGTTTGCCCCTGACCAAGTAGCTGCTCAGCAAAGTTGTAAAGCCGAGACCCCTCGGGCAGCCGCCCAAGATGAGCCCACCTTCCTTGTGGAATGGGCTTTTACAGATTTTGGCTGTGGCAGGCCTGCCACAGAATGTGCAAGCAGAATTGTACTACAAATCCAACGAGCAATAGTCTGCTTAGAAGCAGGAGCACCCAGCTTGTTGGGTGCATACAGGATAACAGCGAGTGAGATTTTCTGACTCCAGCCGTCCTGGAAACATATATTTTCAGGGCCCTGACTACGTCCAGCAACTTGGAGTCCTCCAAGTCCCTAGTAGCCGCAGGTACCACAATAGGCTGGTTCAAGTGAAACGCTGAAACCACCTTAGGGAGAAATTGAGGACGAGTCCTCAATTCCGCCCTGTCTGAATGGAAGATCAGATAAGGGCTTGTACAGGATAAAGCCCGCCAATTCTGACACGCGCCTGGCCGAGGCCAGGGCCAACAACATGACCACTTTCCATGTGAGATATTTTAACTCCACAGATGCAAGTGGTTCAAACCAATGTGACTTTAGGAACCCCAAAACTACATTGAGATCCCAAGGTGCCACTGGAGGCACAAAAGGAGGCTGTATATGCAGTACCCCTTTTACAAACGTCTGAACTTCAGGAACTGAAGCTAGTTCTTTCTGGAAGAAAATTGACAGAGCCGAAATTTGAACCTTAATGGACCCCAATTTTAGGCCCATAGACACTCCTGTTTACAGGAAATGCAGGAATCGACCTAGTTGAAAATTCCTCCATCGGGGCCTTATTGGCCTCGCACCCCGCAACATATTTTCGCCAAATGCGGTGATAATGCTTTGCGGTTACATCCTTCCTGGCTTGATCAGGATAGGGATGACTTCATCCGGAATGCCTTTTTCCTTTAGGATCCGGCGTTCAACCGCCCTGCCGTCAAACGCAGCCGCGGTAAGTCTTGGAATAGACAGGGTCCTTGCTGGAGCAGGTCCCTTCTTAGAGGTAGAGGCCACGGGTCCTCCGTGAGCATCTCTTGAAGTTCCGGGTACCAAGTCCTTCTTGGCCAATCCGGAGCCACGAGTATAGTTCTTACTCCCCTCCGTCTTATAATTCTCAGTACTTTTGGTATGAGAGGAAGAGGAGGGAACACATACACTGACTGGTACACCCATGGTGTTACCAGAGCGTCCACAGCTATTGCCTGAGGGTCCCTTGACCTGGCGCAATACCTGTCCAATTTTTTGTTTAGGCGGGACGCCATCATCATGTCCACCTTTGGTTTTTCCCAATGGTTTACAATCATGTGGAAGACTTCTGGGTGAAGTCCCCACTCTCCCGGGTGGAGGTCGTGCCTGCTGAGGAAGTCTGCTTCCCAGTTGTCCACTCCCGGAATGAACACTGCTGACAGTGCTATCACATGATTTTCCGCCCAGCGAAAAATCCTTGCAGCTTCTGCCATTGCCCTCCTGCTTCTTGTGCCGCCCTGTCTGTTTACGTGGGCGACTGCCGTGATGTTGTCCGACTGGATCAGCACCGGCTGACCTTGAAGCAGAGGTCTTGCTTGGCTTAGGGCATTGTAAATGGCCCTTAGCTCCAAAATATTTATGTGAAGTGATGTCTCCAGGCTTGACCACAAGCATTAGAATTTTCTTCCCTGTGTGACTGCTCTCCAGCCTCGCAGGCTGGCATCCGTGGTCACCAGGACCCAGTCCTGAATGCCGAATCTGCGGCCCTCTAGAAGATGAGCACTCTGCAACCACCACAGGAGAGACACCCTTGTCTTTGGTGACAGGGTCATCCGCTGATGCATCTGAAGATGCGATCCGGACCATTTGTCCAGCAGGTCCCACTGGAAAGTTCTTGCGTGGAATCTGCCGAATGGAATTGCTTCGTAGGAAGCCACCATTTTTCCCAGGACCCTTGTGCACTGATGCACTGACACTTGGCCTGGTTTTAGGAGGTTTCTGACTAGTTCGGATAACTCCCTGGCTTTCTCCTCCGGGAGAAAACACCTTTTTCTGGACTGTGTCCAGGATCATCCCTAGGAATAGAAGGTGTGTCATCAGGATCAGCTGCGATTTTGGAATATTGAGAATCCAACCGTGCTACCGCAGCACTATCTGAGATAGTGCTACCCCGACTTCCAACTGTTCCCTGGATCTTGCCCTTATCAGGAGATCGTCCAAGTAAGGGATAACTAAAACTCCCTTCTTTCGAAGGAGTATCATCATTTCGGCCATTACCTTGGTAAAGACCCGAGGTGCCGTGGACAATCCAAACGGCAGCGTCTGAAACTGATAGTGACAGTTCTGTACCACAAACCTGAGGTACCCTTGGAGAAGGGTAAATTGGAACATGTAGGTAAGCATCTTTGATGTCCAGAGAGACCATATAGTCCCCTTCTTCCAGGTTTGCAATCACTGCTCTGAGTGACTCCATCTTGAATTTGAACCTTTGTATGTAAGTGTTCAAGGATTTTAGATTTAAAATTGGTCTCACCGAGCCGTCCGGCTTCGGTACCACCAATAGTGTGGAATAGTACCCCTTTCCCTGTTGCAGGAGGGGTACCTTGATTATCACCTGCTGGGAATACAGCCTGTGAATGGCTTGCAATACTGTCTCCCTATCTGAGGGAGACGTTGGTAAAGCAGACTTTATGAAACGGCGAGGGGAAGACGTCTCGAATTTCTTGAGACGGGCCCCCACCGTGCCTGAGACCGCTTGTAAAGCACCAGCGTCATGCTGAGGACTTTGCGGAGGCGGGAGAGGGCTTTTGTGGGAATTGGCTGTTTGCTGCAGCCTTTTTCCTCTCCCTCTGCCACGGGGCAGAAATGAGGCGCCTTTTGCCCGCTTTATGGGGCCGAAAGGACTGCGCCTGATAATACGGCGTCTTCTTAGGTTGAGAAGCTACCTGGGGTAAAAATGTGGATTTTCCAGCCGTTGCCGTGGCCACCAGGTCTGTTAGACCTACCCCAATAACTCTTCCCTTTTATAAGGCGATACTTCCATATGCCCTTTGGGATCAGCATCACCTGACCACGGTCTTGTCCATAACCTTCTTCTGGCAGAAATGGACAGCGCACTTACTCTTGATGCCAGTCGGCAAATATCCCTCTGTGCATCACGCATATATAGAAATGCATCTTTTAAATGCTCTATAGTTAGTAATATACTGTCCCTATCTAGGGTATCAATATTGTCAGTCAGGGAATCCGACCAAGCCACCCCAGCACTGCACATCCAGGCTGAGGCGATTGCTGGTCGCAGTATCACACCCGTGTGAGTGTATATACATTTTAGGATATTTTACTGCTTTCTGTCAGTAGGTTCCTTAAGGGCGGCCGTATCCGGGGACGGTAGTGCCACCTGTTTAGACAAGCGTGTGAGCGATTTATTCACCCTAAAGGGTGTTTCCCAACGTGCCCTATCCTCTGGCGGGAAGGGGTATGATGCCAATAACTTTTTTATCGGGGGAAACCCACGCATCATCACACACTTCATTTAATTCCTCAGATGCAGGAAAAACTACAGGCAGTTTTTTCTCACCCAACATAATACCCTTTTTAGTGGTACTGGTATTATCAGAAATGTGTAAAAACATTTTCCATAGCCTCAATCATGTAACGTGTGGCCCTACTGGAAGTCACATTCGTCTCTTAATCGTCGACACTGGAGTCAGTATCCGTGTCGGCGTCTGTATCTGCCATCTGCGGTAACGGGCGTTTTAGAGCCCCAGATGGCTTTTGAGACACCTGGACAGGCCCAGACTGAGTCGCCGGCCGTCTCATGTCATCAATCTTTTGTAAAGAGCTGACACTGTCACATATTCCTTCCATAAGCTCATCCACTCAGGTGTCTACTCCCTAGGGGGTGACATCTCTGTTACAGGCAATTGCTCCGCCTCCACCTCATTTTCCTCCTCATACATGTCGACACAACGTACCGACACAGCACACACACAGGGAATGCTCTGATAGAGGACAGGACCCCACTAGCCCTTTGGGGAGACAGAGGGAGAGTATGCCAGCACACACCAGAGCGCTATATATTATATATATATATATATATATATATATATATATATACACACACACACACACACACACACACATACACAGGGATAACCTTATAAGTGTTTTTCCCCTTATAGCTGCTGTATTGTTATACTGCGCCTAATTAGTGCCCCCCTCTCTTTTTTAACCCCTTTCTGTAGTGTAGTAACTGCAGGGGAGAGCCAGGGAGCTTCCCTCCAACGGAGCTGTGAGAGAAAATGGCGCCAGTGTGCCGAGGAGATAGGCTCCGCCCCCTTCTCGGCGGCCTTTTCTCCCGTTTTTCTGTGGAATCTGGCAGGGGTTAAAATACACCCATATAGCCCTGGGGGTTATATGTGGTGTATTTATGCCAGCCAAGGTGTTTTACATTGCTGCTCAGGGCGCCCCCCCCTAGCGCCCTGCACCCTCAGTGACCGGAGTGTGAAGTGTGCCTGAGTAACAATGGCGCACAGCTGCAGTGCTGTGCGCTACCTTGTTGAAGACTGATGTCTTCTGCCACCGATTTTTCCGGACCTTTTCTTGCTTCTGGCTCTGTAAGGGGGCCGGCGGCGCGGCTCCGGGACCGAGCTCCGAGGCTGGGCCTGTGTTCGGTCCCTCTGGAGCTAATGGTGTCCAGTAGCCTAAGAAGCCCAATCCACTCTACACGCAGGTGAGTTCGCTTCTTCTCCCCTTAGTCCCTCGATGCAGTGAGCCTGTTGCCAGCAGGTCTCACTGAAAATAAAAAACCTAAAACTAAACTTTTCACTAAGAAGCTCAGGAGAGCCCCTAGTGTGCACCCTTCTCGGCCGGGCGCAAAAATCTAACTGAGGCTTGGAGGAGGGTCATAGGGGGAGGAGCCAGTGCACACCAGGTAGTCCTAAAGCTTTTACTTTTGTGCCCAGTCTCCTGCGGAGCAGCTATTCCCCATGGTCCTTACGGAGTTCCCAGCATCCACTAGGACGTCAGAGAAATAAGATTTTACTTACCGGTAAATCTATTTCTCGTAGTCCGTAGTTGATGCTGGGGACTCCATAAGGACCATGGGGAATAGACGGGCTCCTCAGGAGACATGGGCACTTTAAGAAAGAATTTAGATTCTGGTATGCACTGGCTCCTCCCTCTATGTCCCTCCTCCAGACCTCAGTTAGAGAAACTGTGCCCGGAAGAGCCAGTCAACAGTATGAACAACAACAGAGCATCAGTACAACCCTGATGCAACTATATCATAACCCTTATTGCAGCAATAACTATATACAAGTATTGCAGAAGAAGTCCGCACTTGGGACGGGCCCCCAGCATCCACTACGGACTACGAGAAATAGATTTACCGGTAAGTAAAGTCTTATTTTCTCTAACGTCCTAGTGGATGCTGGGGACTCCGTAAGGACCATGGGGATTATACGAAAGCTCCCAAACGGGCGGCAGAGTGCGGATGACTCTGCAGCACCGATTGAGCCAACAAGGTCCTCCTCAGCCAGGGTATCAAACTTATAGAACTTTGCAAAAGTGTTTGAACCTGACCAAGTAGCCGCTTGGCCCAGCTGTAATGCCGAAACCCCTCGGGCAGCCACCCAAGAAGAGCCCACCTTCCTAGTGGAATGGGCCTTAACTGATTTTGGCAGCGGCAATCCAGCCGCAGAATGAGCCTGCTGAATCGTATTACAGATCCAGCGAGCAATAGTTGGCTTTGAAGCTGGCGCCCCAAGCTTGTTGGAAGCATACAGGATAAACAAAGATTCTGTTTTCCTGACCCTAGCCGTTCTGGCTACATCAAGTAACTCGGAATCCTCCAAGTCAGTAGTAGCCACAGGCACCACAATAGGTTGGTTTATATGAAAGGATGAAATCACTTTCGGCAGAAACTGTGGGCGGGTCCGCAATTCTGCTCTATCCACATAGAAAACCAGATAGGGGCTTTTATGTGACAAAAGCCGCTAGTTCTGACACACGCCTAGCCGAAGCCAAGGCTAGCAGCATGACCACTTTCCACGTGAGACATTTCAATTCCATCGTTTTGAGTGGTTCAAACCAGTGGGATTTCAGGAAACTCAACACCACGTTAAGATCCCAAGGTGCCACTGGAGGCACAAAAGGGGGCTGAATATGCAGCACTCCCTTTACAAACATCTGAACTTCAGGTAGAGAAGCCAGTTCTCTTTGAAAGAAAATGGATAGGGCCGAAATCTGGACCTTAATGGAACCCAATTTTAGGCCCAAAGTCACTCCCGACTGTAGGAAGTGTAAGAAACGGCCCAGCTGGAATTCCTCCGTAGGGGCATCCCTGGCCTCACACCAAGCAACATATTTTCGCCATATACGGTGATAATGTTGAGCCGTCACGTCCTTCCTAGCCTTTATCAGCGTAGGAATGACCTCATCCGGAATGCCTTTTTCTGCTAGGATCCGGCGTTCAACCGCCATGCCGTCAAACGCAGCCACGGTATGTCTTGGGACCGACAGGGCCCCTGTTGCAACAAGTCCTGTCTTAGAGGCAGAGGCCACGGGTCCTCTGTGAGCATTTCTTGCAGATCTGGATACCAAGTCCTTCTTGGCCAATCCGGAACAATGAGTATTGTTCTCACTCCTCTTTTTCTTAGGATTCTCAGCACCTTGGGTATGAGAGGAAGAGGAGGAAATACATAGACCGACTGGAACACCCACGGTGACACCAGTGCGTCCCCAGCTATCGCCTGAGGGTCTCATGACCTGGCGCAATACCTCTGTAGCTTTTTGTTGAGGCGGGATGCCATCACGTCCACCTGTGGCAGTTCCCACCGACTTGCAATCTGCGTGAAGACTTCTTGATGAAGTCCTCACTCTCCCGGGTGGAGGTCGTGCCTGCCGAGGAAGTCTGCTTCCCAGCTGTCCACTCCCGGGATGAACACTGCTGACAGTGCGCTTACGTGATTCTCCGTCCAGTGAAGAATTCTGGTGGCTTCTGACTGAATCAGAACCGGTTGGTCGCGAAGCAGGGTCTCCGCTTGACGTAGGGCGTTGTATACGGCCCTTAATTCTAGGATGGTGATGTGAAGGCAAGTCTCCTGACTTGACCACAGACCTTGGAAATTCCTTCCCTGTGCGACTGCTCCCCACCCTCGGAGGCTTGCATCCATGGTCACCAGGACCTAGTCCTGAATGCCGAATCTGCGGCCCTCGAGAAGGTGAGCACTCTGCAGCCACCACAGGAGAGACACCCTGGCCCTGGGGGATAGGGTGATTAACCGATGCATCTGAAGATGTGATCCGGACCACTTGGAACCTGCCGAAGGGAATGGCCTCTTATGATGCCACCATCCTTCCCAGGACTCGAGTGCAGTGATGCACTGACACCTGTTTTGGTTTTAATAGGTTCCTGACCAGTGTCATGAGCTCCTCAGCTCTCTCTATCGGGAGATAAACCCTTTTCTGGTCTGTGTCTAGAATCATTTCTAGGGGAGAAGTCGGTAGAGCAGATTTGAAAAACCGGCGAGGGGGCACCTCTTCGAATTCCAGCTTGTATCCCTGAGAAATAATTTCTATTGCCCAGGGATCCACCTGTGATTGAACCCAGATGTGGCTGAAAAGACGAAGACGTGCCACCACTGGGGCGGACTCCCTCAGGGAAGCCCCAGCGTCATGCGGTGGATTTTGCAGAGGCCGGGGAGGACTTCTGTTCCTGGGAACTAGCTGTACAGCTTTTTACCTCTGCCCTTACCTCTGGCAAGAAAGGACGATCCACGTACTCTTTTGCTTTTACTTGAACGAAAGGACTGCATTTGATAATGTGGCGCTTTCTTAGGTTGTGAGGGAACATAAGGCAAAAAATTCGATTTACCTGCCGAATCTGTGGAGACGAGGTCCGAGAGACCTTCCCCAAACAATTCCTCACCCTTGTAAGGCAAAACCTCCATATGTCTTTTTGAGTCGGCATCACCTGTCCACTGCCGGGTCCAGTGGACTCGTCTAGCAGAGATTGACATAGCGTTTATTCTGGAACCCAGTAAACTAATGTCTCTTTGAGCATCTCTCATATATAAGACAGCATCCTTTATATGGCCTAGGGTCAATAAAAATGGTATCCTTATCTAGGGTCTCAATCTCCGCCGATAAGGAATCTGTCCATAATGCTACAGCGCTACAAACCCAGGCCGACGCAATTGCCGGTCTGAGTAATGTACCAAAATGTGTGTAAATGGATTTCAAGGTAACCTCCTGCTTGCGGTCAGCAGGATCCCTGAGGGTAGCCGTATCTTGGGATGGCAGTGCTATCTTTTTTGACAAGCGTGTCAACGCTTTGTCCACCTTAGGGGAGGATTCCCACCGTATCCTGTCCGTTGGCGGGAAAGGATACGCCATAAGAATCCTTTTGGGAACCTGCAGTTTTTTGTCTGGAAATTCCCACGCTTTTTCACATAATTCGTTCAACTCATGTGAGGAGGGAAAAGTTACCTCAGGCTTCTTTCCCTTATACATGTGTACCCTCGTGTCAGGGACAGGGGGTTCCTCTGTGATATGCAACACTTCTTTTATTGCAATAATCATATATCGAATACATTTAGCCACTTTTGAGTGTAACTTTGCATCATCGTAGTCGACACTGGATTCCGAATCCGTGTCGGTATCAGTGTCTGCTATTTGGGCTAGTGGGCGCTTCTGAGTTCCTGAATGTCCCGGCGAGATAGGAACAGACATGGGTTCACTCCCTGACTGTTCCTTAGCTTCAGCTTTGTCTAATCTTTTGTACAATAAGTTCACACTAGCACTTAAAACATTCCACATATCCATCCAGTCAGGTGTCGGCACCGCCGACGGAGACCTCACATTCATACGCTCCCCCCTCCTCCCTAGGTGAGCCTACCTCAGACATGTCGACACACGCGTACCGACACCACACACACAGGGAACCTCTTATCTGAAGATAGTTTCCCCACCAGGCCCTTTGGAGAGACAGAGAGAGTATGCCAGCATACACCCCAGCGCTATATGACCCTGGAAAAAAAACACTAAATGTTTATAAGCAGGGGAGAGTCCGGGGAGCTTCCTCTCAGCGCTGTGCTGTGGAGAAAAATGGCGCTGGTGAGTGCTGAGGGAGAAGCCCCGCCCCCTCGGCGGCACGCTTCTGTCACGCTTAAAATTCCTGAAAACTGGCGGGGGCTCTGTTATATACATGTACAGTGCCCATCTGTACATGTACATACTTAATTTACCAATGGAGAGGTTTTATTGCTGCCCAGGGCGCCCCCACCCTGCGCCCTGCACCCTTACAGTGACTGCGGTGTGTGAGGTGTATGGGAGCAATGGCGCACAGCTTTACTGCTGTGCGTTACCTCAGTGAAGATCATGAAGTCTTCTGCCGCCTCTGAAGTCTTCTTTTCTTCTCATACTCACCCGGCTTCTATCTTCCGGCTCTGCGAGGAGGACGGCGGCGAGGCTCTGGGACGGACGGTGAGGGTGAGACCTGCGTACCAATCCCTCTGGAGCTAATGGTGTCCAGTAGCCTAAGAAACAGAGCCCTGAAACTCACAGAAGTAGGTCTGTTTCCCTCTCCTCAGTCCCTCGATGCAGGGAGTCTGTTGCCAGCAGGCTCCCTGAAAATAAAAAAACCTAACAAATATACTTTGACAGGAAGCTCAGGAGAGCTCCCTGTAGTGCACCCATCTCCTCTGGGCACAGTATCAAACTGAGGTCTAGAGGAGGGGCATAGAGGGAGGAGCCAGTGCACACCCAGACCTAAAGTCTTTCTTAAAGTGCCCATGTCTCCTGCGGAGCCCGTCTATCCCCATGGTCCTTACGGAGTCCCCAGCATCCTCTAGGACGTTAGAGAAAAAAATCTGTACGTGCGGCAACCTCACTGTAAAAGGCCAAAGTCAGTGATCTCCAACCTGTAGGTCGCCGTAGTATTTTCGTTAGCTCACAGAGAGCACAGGCCTGGGCAGTCACTGGCACTCCTCCTCCCTTCATTTTTAATATGGTGACGGCCATCAGCCAATCAGTGCTCGTGGACCGGCAGTGACGGAACCTGATTGGCTGCCGGACCGCGAGTTTTGATTGGCTAACTTATCGCACCATATTTTAAATGCCCACCACCGCTGGAGACTGTTGCCCTCACCGCAGCCGCTCTCCGGACTTCACAGGAGAGGCGTGCGCTGCGCTCTCCTCCCCTTCCGTCCCTCATACAGGAGCAGCAGCACCGGCGGCAGTAGAAGAAGCCAGCAAGGGTTAGCACTGTGTGGAGCACTGTATCGGACACTGGGGGGAGGGGCGCATTTTATCTGGCGCTGCTGGGAGGCATTATTTGTGTATCTGGCAGTGCTGGGAGGCATTATTTGTGTATCTGGCACTGCTGTGGGGCATTATTTGTGTATCTGGCACTACGCGGGGGAGGCATTACTTGTAGTTGTGAGGCCACACCCACTTGTGATACCACACCCACTTTCGCAGGAACGCACACGCGCATGGGGGGGGGGGTAGCTCCTTCAGAGGTTTTATTTTCTGAAAGTAGCTCACACCCCAATTAAGGTTGGAGACCACTGGCCTAAGTCATTGAGACCCGTACCCAGGAGTTGGTAGAAGCACAGGTAGTTCTCTCTACAAAAGGCTTTCCTGCATTCTCTCTCCCTGGCTGGTAGACTAAACCTATCTCCCATGATCGAACCAAGTATAAAAAGTGAGTCCAGGAGTGTAATAACCTCATCTACTTTATGTTAAAAACAGTCCATTTTTAATAAAGTACCTGCATTTTAGTCACTAGCAGAATGTATATCTCCACAAATGCGTACAATTTTATTTTTTTAGAGATGGATAGCTCTAATGCTATACACAGAAAGGACATTTAACTATTAAGAAATTCACAGGTCACTCCATGAAACAAAGTTTCAATTGGGGGCCCAATTGCATTTATGTTGAATTTCATCTTCATGTTGCCCCCTCCCCGATTTTGTCCGTGCACGCCAGTAGACCTCCCTCACTATACCAATCCGGTAAATATTCTGGGGAGAACACAGGGTGCTATCAGCAAGTTTGATGTAGGAGCATAAATTCATTTATGCACTGTAAAAACACACAATACTGTGAGCAATGAGGTCAGAAAAAAAAGAGCAGATTATATTCAACCGAGGCATAAGCTTGACAATAATTGCATAGATGTGTATGCAGGAGAGTAAAACGGCTTTAAACACTCCTGCAATAGACAGATCAGAGTGGGAGTCCCGATCCCACTGAAGAACGTACACACTGAGCCAATTATAAACACACACTGATCAGAATCTCTCTGAGGTCCGGATCATTTATCTGATCCTGCATAGTGTGTTCCACTGATTATCAACACATATAGCTCATCATGGAAAGAAAAGAAAATAATATAAATCAAACAAAGTTTATTCAAACATGTGATTCTCCAAGGCAGACCAGTCAAAATAAAAAATTAAAAAATACTGGTGAAGGATCTCTGGACCTCAACACTCACTGGTCAACGACGACACATGTGCCAAATAATCGTAATGGTAGACTTACCGTTGATAATGCTATTTCTCCTAAGTCCACATGATCTACACGATAACAATGGGATATGAGGTAGCGACAGAGGATTGGCACCAAACAATCAAAGCTTTCGGACTCCCAGAATGCAACGGGCCCGTCCCTATATCCTCGCCTCCTGGCTCAGGCAATTCAGTTGTTTTCAAAAGCTCAAGGCACAAGCATCATAGAGAGCCCTAATCAAACGAGAAGAGCACACATGCACACCCTTCCGTACAAGAAGGAAGAGGTTAATGAGTGAAAGGATCCTCAAATCAGGTGCGTCAGGGTGGGATCCCAGTGGACTTAGGAGAAATACCATTATCAACGGTAAGTCTCCGGGCACTGATAACCCAATAGCAACCCTTAATGGCTGTCTAGCTGAACTACAGGAGTGGATGAGCGCCAGCTGGCTGCGACTGAACCCGGATAAAACAGAGGTCCTTATGATACGACCGCAACATCAAAGGACAAGACTGCAGCATAGCCAACCAACTGGACTTACACTCGGGGATTCAGAATTACAGACCAGTGATCGTGTGCGGAATCTTGGCGTTGTCCTGGATGGTGGCTTGACACTTAAACATCAGATATCAGCCACAATCAAATCCTCATTCTTTCACCTGAGGAACATAGCCAGAATCAAGCACTTAATTCCCTCAGATGATATGCCAAAAGTCATACATGCATTTGTATCATCTCGTTTAGACTACTGTAATGCCCTCTACCTTGGTCTCCCAGCAAAAGAATTGCAGCGCTTACAGCTGGTGCAAAACACAGCTGCCAGGCTATTAACCAACCAGCCCCGTTCTAGCCACATAACACCCATCCTCTACTCCCTTCACTGGCTGCCTGTACGATGGCGAATCATCTTCAAGATTGGCTTACTGAGTTTCAAAGCATTACATGACCAAGGCCCAAGGTACCTCAAACAGCTTCTGACCCCATACTGGCCCACTCGATTACTGCGATCTGTAGATGAAGGACTTTTAGCAGTACCTAGAATCTACCGTAATTCATCTGGGGGTCGAGCTTTTAGTCATGCGGCTCTGACTCTATGGAACTCACTTCCCCGCACAGTGCGAGAGGCCCCAACTATAGAATCCTTCAAAAGTAGACTCAAGACTTTTCTGTTTACTCAAGCATTCCCATAATTGTCCCTTTTAGTATCTTCATGCTTCTGTATTTTATGAAAATGTACTTCATTATTTTCTGTACTATATTATGCTATGTATCTGTTAAGCGCCTTGAGTCCTATGGGAGAAAGAGCGCTATATAAATACAATTATTATTATTATTATTATTATAACAAATCATTTCACCTGCAGGGTCCACAGCTTATCCATAGGATAACATTGGGATGTCCCAAAGCAATTTAGTGGTGGGGACACTCTTGGACAGGAGAATCCTTCGCCCGAATTCAGCGTCCTGAGAGGCAAAGGTATCAAAGGAATAATGTCTAAAGAATGTGTTAATAGAAGACCATGTGGCTGCCTTACATACAGTGGGGCAAAAAAGTATTTGGACAGCCACCGATTGTGCAAGTTGACCCACTTAAAAAGATGAGAGAGGTCTGTAATTTCCATCATAGGTACACTACAACTGTGAGAGACAGAATCTGGAAGGGGGGGGGAGAACCAGGAAATCACATTGTATGATTTTTTAACAATTTACTTGTATATTCTTGTGGAAAATAAATATTTGGACACCAACTAAGCAGCAAGATTTCTGGCTCTCACAGACCTGTTACTACTTCTTTAAAAAGCTCTTCTATCCTTCACTCATTAGCTGTATTAATGGCACCTGTTTGAACTGGTTATCTATATAAAAGACACTTGTCCACACCCTCAGTCAGACTGCTACTTCTCCACCATGGCCAAGACCAGAGAGCTGTCTAAGGACACCAGGGACAAAATTGTAGAGCTGCACAAGGCTGGGATGAGCTACTCGACAATAGGCAAACAGCTTGGTGAGGAGAGATCAACTGTTAGCACAATTATAAAAATATAAAAATGGAAGAAATACAAGATCACTGACAATCTCCCTCGACCTGGGGCTCCATGCAAGATCTCACCTCGTGGGGTATCAATGATCTTGAGAATGGTGGTGAATCAGCCCAGAACTACATGGGGGAACTTGGTCAATGACCACAAGAGAGCTGGGACCACAGTCACAAAGGTTACCATTAGTAACACACTACGTCGTCATGAATTGAAAACCTGCAGCGCCAGAAAGGTCCCCCTGTTTAAGCCAGCACATGTCCAGGCCCATCTAAAGTTTGCCAGTGACCATCTGGATGCTCCAGAGGAGGATTGGGAGAATGTAATGTGGTCAGATACCCACTGTGAAGCATGGGGGTGGAAACATCATGCTTTGGGGCTGCTTTTCTGCAAAGGGGACAGGACGACTGATCCGTATTAAGGAGAGGATGAATGGGGCCATGTATCGTGAGATTTTGGGCAAAAACCTCCTTCCCTCAATAAGAATATTAAAGATGGAACGTGGCTCAGTCTTCCAGCATGACAATGACCCCAAACACACTGCCGGGCAACTAAGGAGTGGCTCCGTAAAAAGCATTTCAAGGTTCTGGACTGGCCTTGTCAGTCTCCAGACCTCAACCCAATAGAAAATCTGTGGAGGGAGTTGAAAGTCTGTGTTGCCTGGCGACAGTCCCAAAACATGACAGATCTAGAGAAGATCTGTATGTAAGAGTGGGCCAAAATACCTGCTACAGTGTGTGCAAACCTGCTCAGGAAACATTTGACCTCTGTAATTGCCAACCGAGGTTATATTACAAAGTATTGAGTTCAACTTTTTGATTGTCCAAATATTTATTTTCCGCAAGAATACACAAATAAATTGTTTAAAAATCATACAATGTGATTTCCTAGTTTTTTTTTCCTTCAGATTCTGTCTCTCACAGCTGAAGTGTACCTATGATGGAAATTACAGACCTCTCATGTTTTAAAGTGGGTCAACTTGCACAATCGGTGGCTGTCCAAATAATTTTTTGCCCCACTGTATCTGTTCTGCTGAAGCACCATGTTGTGCTGCCCATGACAGACCTAACCTTACGAGCAGAGTAAGCAGAGACATTAGCTGAACAGGGAGATCAGCTTGAGAATATGCTTCTGAAATAGTCATTCATAGCCACCTCGCCAGTGTCTGCTAGTCAGCAGGCCATCTGCTCTTGTGAAATCCGTAGAGAACGAAGAGAGAGTGTCTGTTTTTCTGATGGCACTGGTATGATCTACTTCCAATAATGCATCTCCCGCAGAAAGGTCCGGCCCTTGGAAGGCCGGGACTACAATTTCTTCGTTAAGGTGGAATTCAGACACAACCTTCGGAAGATACCCAGATTTAGTTCTGAGAACCGCTCTATCTGGATAAAAAAAATAAAAAAAAAATCAGAAAAGGAGGGTGACATAGCAATGCCCCTAAATCTGAAACTCTTCTAGCTGAAGCAATAGCCAGTAGAGAGAAAACTTTAGCTGTCAAACATTTAAGATCCACTCGTTTTAGTGGTTCAAATGGGGCAACTTGAAGGGCCTTCAGGACTAACTTAAGTCCCAATGCACTGTAGGAGGAACAAAAGGAAGTTGAATATGCAGCATTCCCTGGTAAAAAGTGCATACATCCTGTAAATTGGCAATTTTCTTTTTGAACCATACAGTTAATGCTGACACTTGCACTCTCAAGGAAGTCACCCTTAGACCTTTGTCCATTCCTGCCTGAAGGAATGCTAGGAATCTGGAACGTGACAGACCTAGGGTCAAATTTCCGTTCACTGCACCACTGAATATAGGATTGCCATATTCAGTGGTAAATGTAAGCTGAGGAAAGTTTCCTTGCTCTGAGCATTGTTTGAATTACCTGTTGTGAGAATCCTCTTGCTTTCAGGATGGAATTCTCAAGAGCCACGCCGTCAAAGACAGTTGATCCAGGTGCTTGTGATAGCAAGGACCCTGAGACAGTAGATCTGGACGTTGAGAGTAAGAATGGAGCATCCATCGACAACCTCTGCAAATCTGTGTACCAATGTCTTCTGGGCCAAGCCGGAGCCATTAGTATCATGGCGTCCCTTCCTTGTTTTGCCTTCCACATCACCCTGGGTATTAGGGCGATTGGTGGAAACATATAGGCTAGATGAAAAATCCATCTCACTGACAGGGCATTCACAAAGATCGCTTTGGGATCCTTTGTTCTTATCCCGTATGCGGGAACTTTGTTGCTCTGACGGGACGCCATGAGATATATCTCCGGTAACCCCCAACTGTCTACCAGAATTTGGAAGACCTTGGGGTGTAAAGCCCATTCGTTTGCATGAATGGCGTGTCGACTGAGAAGATCCGCTTCCCAGTTTAGGACTCTCGGAATGAACACTGCGGACAAGGCTGGATGATGTAGTTCTGCCCACTTTAATGTGCGACTTACCTCCTTCATTGTGTTTTGGCTGCGAGTTCCTCCGATAGAGGAGGTACACTACTGCCGTTGCATTGTCCGAGCGGATCTAGAATGGTTTCTCCTGAAGGATGTCCTTTGCCTGAATAAGTGCCATATATATGGCTCGAAGTTCCAATATATTTATTGGCAGGCAACTTCCTTCCTTGGTCCACTACTCCTGGAAGAAACTCCTTCCGGTCACCACTCCCCAGCCCAGAAGGCTGGCATCTGTTGTCAGAATTTCCCAATCTGATATCCAAAAGGGTCTCCCTTTGTCCAGATGGGATGTCTGTAGCCACCAGGCTAATGACCTCCTTACTTCCAGAAGAAGGACCATAGTGTGCGTTTTTATTATCTGATGAAAACCATTCCATTTGGAAAGGATCAGACATTGCAGAGGCCTCAGGTGGAACGGAGCATACACCACCATGTCGACACCATCAACCCCATCACACACACACTGCTGCGTGAATGGATATCTTTTGACTGTGTAGCAGCTCCTGAATCCTTGACTGAATTTTGGATATTTTGTTTAGGAGGTAAGATTACTCTCTGAAGATTCGAATCCAAAACAGCCCCCAAATGAGTCATCCATTGCGACGGAACCAGGGACTACTTTGCCCAATTTATGAGCCAACCGTGTCTTATGGTCTGTTGCAGATGACACTGAAGAAATTCCTGAGATTGTGCCAGGATTAATAAGTCATCGAGGTATGGAAAAATCCTTATCCCCTGCTGACGGAGATAAGATGCCATTACCACCATAAAACACTGTGGGAGCTGTGGCAAGTCCAAATGGTAGGGCCTGAAACTGAAAATGTTGCTGGAGGATTAAAAAAAAAAAAAACCTGAGATAGCGCTGATGGGACAGTGCTATAGGAACATGAAGGTAAGCATTCTGGATACCATAAAATCCTCTGCCTCCATGGCCAAAATAACGTAAAGTCTCCATATGACACAGAGGAACCCAAATGTACTTGTTCAGCACTTTGAGATTGAGTATGGGCCAGAACGATCTGCTGGGCTTCTGGACTAGAAACAGGTTGGAATAAAAACAGTGTCCTTTGATGTGCAGGAGGAAATGGAATTATCACTCCTGACTGAAGCAACTTCCGAACTGCCTCTTGCAAAGCCCTGGCTTTCGTTTCCACTGAAGACGGGATGGTCCAAAAAAAAAATACAAAAAAAAAACCCCACCTTTGAGGAAGGCGTTTCTTGAAAGCAAACACATAACTGTGAGATATCGCTTCTTGCGTCCAAGCATCTGTGGTAGACTGCTGCCAGATCTGTGTAAACTGAAGAAGTCGGCCTCCTACCCTGGGATCCCCCAGGTGGAGGCCCACACCATCAGGCTGATGGCTTATCTTTTGATTTGGAAGCCGGTCCTCTGGTAGGCCCAATGCTTTTTAGTCTTACCAGATTGAGTCTGTTTGCTATAACCCTTTCCTTTTGCTTTTCCTAGAGTCCGAAAAGCTATAAATCTAAGCTTGTCACTTTCTTGGAGTCTGCTTCCGACTCCAAAATACTGTTTAATTCTTTACCAAAAAGAATATTTCCAGTAAAAGGCAAAGACTCCAGAACCTTCTTGGATTCCGAGTCAGCTTTCCATGTACGTAACCAAACCATTCTGCGAGCGGATACTGCTGAGGCTGATGCCCGAGAGGCAATTGTACCCATATCCAAGGCTGCTTCTTCCAGAAAAATAGCTGCCTGCTTGATATATGTGCAATATGAGATTTTTGCTCTCTATATGCCATTGAAAAGTCATCCTACAATGCATCAGCCCAGGCTGTCACTGCTTTTGCCATCCAGGCTGAAGCCATTGCTGGTCTTATGATTGCCCCAGACAAGAAGAAAATGGTTTTAAGAAAACCATCTATTTTCCTATCCGTGACATAATTTCATGATGATGAAGAGGTAATGTAGATTTTCGCACAAATCAATGACATGTGTATCTACTTTGGGAGCCACCTCCCTTTTTAAACAGTCCTCAGCCAGAAGAGGATAATGGGAATTCAATTTCCTTGGAATTCTAAACTTCTTACTAGGTGTAACCCAAGCCTCTTGCATAATTTCCATCGGCTGTTCTGACCCAGGAAACTCAGTCCTAACTATTTTGGGATGTTTAAAACACAGGTGCCTTAGATATTAACAAAGGCTCTGCTGCCTCCACTAAGGATAGAATGGCTTTCATAGCACTAATTAGATCACGAATGTCCACTGAGCTGAGGCCTTCCTCCTAGTCTCTGTATGCAGACCTGGAGTGCGATGAGTCTTCATCCTCCAACGAGACCTTATCTGAAACAGGTGTAGACTGTGAAGATGTGGTTTCATGTATGTATGATTTACTTACCCCGGCCTTTCAGCCTGGTTCTGTTGAGAGCCTGCTGATACCTCTACTGGATGCGATAGCCCCCAGGTGGAATGTTGCATGAAAGATGGGATAACCTATCCCTGGTATAGGAACTGGTATTATCCACTCAGCTATACTGGATAATGTCTGTGCAAAAGTAGCCCATGGGGGTTCAACCTGAACCTGTGCCTG
Source organism: Pseudophryne corroboree (assembly GCF_028390025.1). Taxonomy (NCBI): domain Eukaryota; kingdom Metazoa; phylum Chordata; class Amphibia; order Anura; family Myobatrachidae; genus Pseudophryne; species Pseudophryne corroboree. The sequence continues at coordinate 662,308,643 of NC_086449.1, read as the reverse complement.
CCTCGGATTATTCAAGAGGCTTTGGTGAAAGCTAAAACAATTTGAACATAATCCATTTTGAACCAGAACCTGAGAGGTTAACCCAGATTTGCAAGACAAACATGAAATGAGTGTTGGTGCTGCTGTGGAGTGTATCCTCCTCACCCATGCCTCTCTTAGACATGATAAATAAAATCACACACCTTTACAGTGTTAACCACACAAACTGTGACTGCAATCACTTTAAAATTTGTTAAAGTGACATACAATCCAATCCCTCCCTGCTTTGCACCAGCATTGAGGATCAAAATACACAGAAACTGACAGAAAATAGTAAAGTCAGCAGTAACACTAGCAGTCACAGGTTATACATTAGTATAATAAGCACATAATAAACTACAGATTCTGTACATTTCAAGTATGTAAAAGAAACATATTACTGCATTACCTCATATAACGTATTCAGTAGCACAGTGAAAGAAAACACCAGCAACAGTTTACAGACTCCTATGCAGCAGGCACTTATCCAACTATTCGTACCAAAGGTAAAGACTTAGGGCTGTATAATCCGGCTCAGGAGTGGGATACAGGGAGACTTCACCCCGCTTCCAGGATTGATCAATACATTAGTGAACTCTGAGTTGATCCAGACACTATTAGTGTACACAATTGCCCCATGAAACTACAGTGAACACAGACGCCCAAGTGAGCGCTGACGCACCAGTCATACAGCTGCCTATGCTGCGACCTCAGTCCTTTTCGATACACAGTCTCAGATGGAAGCGAGAACTCCGTTCATCGCAGGAAACTCAGAGGAAACTGGTCATGAACCGGGGGAAGGGCCGACCAAGGGAGCGTCTAACTCCCCACTGCTGACATCAACCCCAGGAATCGCTGCCTCATACTACCCCTGGAGCCTATGATCCCTGAGGCTAAGCGCTGGTGCATTCTAGGTGGCAGCCACGTCAGCTAATGTTCGGTAGTCTCCATCCCGAAACAGTGCGTTTGTCTCTCGCGTTTCCCCTACTAAGGAACCGATACCTTACCTTCTCCCCATGCTCCGGCCACAGCCTGGTAACATCTGCTGGACTTGCTAGTACATCCTACACAGACGCCCACCAAAACAGCACTGTACACGTGGGTAAGCGTTAACGCGACCCGGCGGGGAGTTGTTGGAGCGACTCTTTCTAAGGTACGTATAAGACGCTTTTTAGAAAGAAAGATCGCCCAAAAAATATAGTAAGACTATAAAAATAAAATAAAAAAAGCCTATGGCTGCTAAAAACCAGCAGCACGTTGACCAAGGTCCGGTTCCTGCCGCACCAAACAAAAAACTGAATTGCCTGAGCCAGGAGCGGACCCGTTGCATTCTCGGAGGCTGAAAGCTTTGAACGTTTGTTGCCAAACCACTGTCGCTACCTCGTATCCCAATGTTATCCTGTGGATAACCTGTGGACCCTACAGAAGAAATGGCATCTACTGGAATTACATTAACATTCCTTTCACTTCTAACACAGCATGGACAGGCTACTTACAAAGAACATGTCCCTGCAGGTGTATATTAATCTTAATTTTCAAAAGGACTTCATTTTAAAATTGTCATTTTTCCCAATAAAATGGTAAATTAAATGGAAGACCTACGATAAATTAAAATTGTTTAAACTGTACGTCACCTTTACAGTGGAGACAGAAATAGTTGGAGGCTGAAAATCAACATGAGCTGAAAGTATTACATGTAGGAGAAACTGTACATACATGGGTGGAGATCACATTAGAATAGGATAGAAGACAAAACAGTAAAGGGGGGTACACACGGAGAGATCCGTGCTTAAAATCTAAGCAATCTTGCTAGATTGCTTAGATTTTAAGCACGGATCTGCCGTGTGTATGCCCTCCAGCAATAGCGATGCGCGGCCCCGCGCATCGCTATCGCCGATGCTAGATTGAGCCTGCATGCAGGCTCAATCTAGCGGGTCGCTCACTTCACCGTTGTGTGAAGTGAGCGGCCCCCCGTCGGCTTTCCCCCTCGCTCAGCACATCGCGCTGTGCTGAGCGGGGTGAGAGATGTGTGCTGAGCGGTCTGTGTTCAGATCGCTCAGCACACATCTCTCCCGTGAGTACCCCCCTTAAAAGGTAATAAATGAAACATTCAGACTAAGTCATTATTAAGCCCTTTCCCTTTTGAAGCATTATATTTGTATCTAGTAAAAGGCTTGGAAAATAAGGTGTCCATATTCTCTGGAAGAGAAGGTGCATTCATTTATTTACACAGGATTGATTTTGATAAAATATCAAACTAAGCCAGGACATGGCAATAACCATGTAATAGGGGTCAATTCAACTGAATGCCTTAAAACTCGCATACATTTTAACCACGGTTGTCTGGTACTGGGGATGGCTGACTATTGGGGAAGGGAAGGCTAATTACCCATCAGAAATGGATTAGTTACTGCAAGCGTGTCTACGCTGTAGGATTTTCATTCCCTAGTGTTGGCAAAAGCACAAAATGTAAATATATATTTGATTGGCATTCTAGTAAATTTTAGGCATGCTGACCACAAAATTATGGTATAAGCCTCAATACATAAAACCATAAAATCCAAGAAATCAGGATACGGTCATTAGGTCGACCACTATTGTTTGACATGAATTAGGTCGACATGGAAAAAGGTTCATGTGTCTTTCACATTTTAGTTTCATTTTTTTAGCTTTTTCATACTTTACGATCCACGTGGACTACAATTGGGAATAGTAACCTGTGCCGAGGAGTGAGGCACCTTGCCCTAAGCATGGTGAGCGAAGTTCCCCATCACTTTACGATGAAAACGACACCCAAAAAAAAGTAAAAAAAAAAAAAAACAAGAAAACCTTGTCGACCTTTTTCCATTTCGACCTAATCACTGTCGACCTAATGCATGTCAACCCTATGATCCACACCCGGATAAGTCCTATACTTGCATGTCTATATACTTTCCTAGACCAAAGCAAAAGGGCAGAATAGATGGGCCAAGTGGTTCTTATCTGCCGTCAAATTCTCTGTTTCTAAAGCAGAAAAGCAGGCACCATACGCAGAAAACAAAGGGCACAAAGTAGACCCTAAAATTATTCTTTAATCCCTCTCTATCAAAGACAGTTTTTATGATATACCAGTCAGCGCTATTCCTCTACCTCAACCTGTTTAGGTGGTTATGTTTTTTATCCAATGAGGCACAGACCAAACGGACATCATTAGGGACAAAATTTACAAAAATGCATTTTCTCTGCCCATTACACACAATGGTCATTCAAATCAACAAATCTTATGTGACAGAAAGCATACTTTAATTATCCCCTTTGTTATGCTGAACATTATTCACATGCTGTTCTAGAGGATGATATTCTGTAAAACGACTATTCTTTATGAAATATCTTGTAGAAAAAGAGAAATCTCGATCATGAAAAAAACAGCAGCCAATACAAAGTTGAATGTCAATCAGCTGTAACCATATCCGCACTGCATACACGACTAATGGGGTCATTCCGGCCTGATCGTAGCTGTGCTAAATTTAGCACAGCTACGATCCTCTTCCCTGACATGCAGGGGGACGCCCAGCAAAGGGCTAGTCCACCCCGCATGTCAGGCCCCCCCCGCACAAGTACAAAAGCATTGCACAGCAGCGATGCTTTCGTACTTGTAGAGTGACTCCCAGCTACCGCAGCTCCTGCAGCTGGCAGGGAGTTAGTCATCTCTGGCCGGGTCGCAGAGGTTGTGTGTGACGTCACACAGCCTCTGCGGTCCGGCCACTACCCCCTATAGTAAGCAAATAAAATATAGCCTTTAATCTTAAGAGTAAATGCTCAAAAAACTTGTACATCTAAGAGCGACTTCTGTCTGTGAAGCAAGTGAGATTATTACCGACCCGCCAAAAGAGATTAACTCAATTGTGCATGATTAAAGAAACCCACAAAACATAACCCGTTGGCGGTACCGGAGGACTGGAGACGAGAACCCCTGATCTACAGTATACACTTGAACAAACTGCATATTTTACATCAGCGTACCTGCAGCTTCTAATAAAGCTTCCAGACGTGCCTGTGTTTCTGGATCAACAGTCCTGAAGTCAGCTCCTTCTGCAGCAGTTGATAACAAAAGTTCTGATGCAGTTTTAAGCACTGGATTATCCAAATCCTCTTGATCCAAAATAAAGGATTCAACCTGTTGAAACATAATAACGTATAATTTGAACAGCAGCTTTGGCAAGCAGAACCTGAGGAAATGGAATTGGAAGATAATTTTTTGGGATTTGGTTTTATAAATGAAATAGGATTTTAATTACCTACCGGTAAATCCTTTTCTCGTAGTCCGTAGAGGATGCTGGGGTCCACATTAGTACCATGGGATATAGACTGGTCCATTAGGAGCCACTGGCACTTTAAGAGTTTGAGGGTGTGAGCTGGCTGGCTCCTCCCTCTATGCCCCTCCTACCAGACTCGGTCTAGAAACTGTGCCCGAGGAGACAGACATCTTCGAGAGAAGGATTAAACACAGATAGTGGCAAGATTCACACCAACTCACACATACAAGGAAACCAAGCTAACTAGCTTGAAACACAGCAACGGCTGAAACATTACTTACCAAGTAACAACGCAGTACTCAACTAAAAACAAAGTTGTACTGAACCAGATAACCACTACAGGAAAACAAAGCGCCGGGCGGGTGCCCAGCATCCTCTACAGACTGCGAGAAAAAGATTTACCTATTCTCTCTTACGTCCTAGAGGATGCTGGGGTCCACATTAGTACCATGGGGATGTACCAAAGCTACCAGAACGGGAGAGTGAGAGCGCGGAGGCTCCTGCAGTACCAAATGACCGAACTTAAGGTCCTCAGAGGCCAAAATATCGAACTTGTAGAACTTTGCGAACGTGTTCGACCCAGACCAAGTAGCTGCTCGGCAAAGTTGCAAAGCCGAGACACCCCGGCCAGCCGCCCAGGAAGAACCCACCTTTCAAGTAGAGTGGGCCTTAACAGACGAAGGACATGGCAAGCCTGCCGTAGAATCCGCATGCTGGATAGTGAACCTGATCCAGCGAGAGATAGTCTGCTTAGAAGCAGGACACAATTTTCTAGGGTTCATACAGGACAAACAGAGTCCGATTTTCTGTGACGAGCAGTCCTCCTCACAGATTCTTAGAGTCCTTACAACATCTAAGGACTTTGATGAAATTGAGGAGTCAGTAGCAACTGACACCACAATAGGTTGGTTGATATGAAAAGCAGACAACCTTCGGAAGGAACTGCTGACGTGTCCGGAGCTCAGCTCTATCTTCATGGAAGATCAAGTAGCGGCTCTTACAAGACAAAGCCCCCAATGCCGACACACGTCTAGCACAAGCCAAGGCCAACAAAGTGACAGCCTTCCACGTGAGAAATTTGACCTCAACCTCCGGTAGAGGTTCGAACCAATCCGATTGGAGAAACTGTAACAGCACATTAAGATCCCAGGGCGCCGTAGGTGGCACAAAGGGAGGCTGGATGTACACAACCCTTTTCAGAAAAGTCTTAACGTCAAGGATGGAGGCCAACTGTTTCTGGAAGAAAATGGAGAGAGACGAAATCTGGACCTTTACGGATACCAACCTCAGGCCCATATCCACACCTGCTTGCGGGAAGAGGAGAAACCGTCCCAGTTGAAACTCCACTTCTTGGACTCGCACCAAGATACATATTTTTTCCAAATACGATGGTAATGTTTAGACGTTACTCCTTTCCTAGCCTGTATCAGGGTAGGAATAACCTTGTTCGGAATGTCATTAATGTTCAACATCTCTAATGGCCTCAATCATGAAATGCACTCCCTTTTCAAGGGATGTCGCCCCCCTCAGCACATCCCCATCACCGTCTGTAGTATCAGAATCGGTATCCATGTCATCATGCATAATTTGGGCAAGTGCATGTTTCTGTGGGAACATGCTAGGGGATTTTGCAGGAATAGAGACAGAGCCTGACCAAACTGCAATAGACTTCAACACCTGAGTTTCAGTCTCAGTATTAGCTACCCTAGTAGAGATCATTCCTTTGATAGAAGTTAACCACTCAGGTTCAACAATAGGGATCTGAGACAAAGCATTACAATACTGTGTACATGGAATGGATCCCTCCTGAGAGGAAACATCTTCTGCAGCATATGACACAGAGTCCCTAGACATGGCTATGTGAGATATTAAAACACACACACACACACACACACACACACACACAGGGAAATGTCAGACACAGTTCCCCCCCCTCTCCCCCACAAGTATGCCACAGAGAGACACAGATTGGAGCCCCTCACAGCACCGCACTATGTACCGCTGAGCCCCGGAGCGCTGTTAGTACTGCGCTACCTACCCTATTGCCGCCGTCTTCACAACGGCTACCCGCTTGCCAGAGGGGGGCGGTGACTCACTCGCCACCAAAGTCTTCTGGCTCTGTAAGGGGGTGGCAGCGTGCTGCGGGAGTGAGCAGTCGCCTGGAGCGGCTAACAATCAGCACCCTCAGGAGCTCAGTGTCCTGTCAGTGAAGAAAGTGGCTCAGACCCCACAGGGCGGACACTACTCCCCCCTTAATCCCACGAAGCAGGGAGGCTGTTGCCAGCAGCCTCCCTGTAAAAAAATGAAAAACTCTAAAAAAAAAAAAAACTTTTACTAGAGAAACTCTGGAGAGCTCCCCTAGCTGTGATCGGCTCCTCCGGCACACATTTTCTTAACAGAGTCTGGTAGGAGGGGCATAGAGGGAGAAGCCAGCCCACACTTTCAAACTCTTAAAGTGCCAGTAGCTCCTAGTGGACCAGTCTATACCCCATGGTACTAATGTGGACCCCAGCATCCTCTAGGACATAAGAGAAAATGAGATTTATGGTAAGAACTTACCTTTGTTAAATTTCTTTCTGCGAGGTACACTGGGCTCCACAGGGAATGACATTGGGGTGTAGAGTAGGATCTTGATCCGAGGCACCAACAGGCTCAAAGCATTGACCTTCTACCCAAGATGCATAGTGCCACCTCCTCTATAACCCCACCTCCGTGCACAGGAGCTCAGTTTTTGTTAACCAGTCCAATGCAGTAGCAGGCAAAAGAGACAACAACTGTTAGTAGCCACATACACCACATTCTCACGACAGGAGAAAATGTCAGCGGCTAATGCCATATCAACCCAAGGAAGCTAAGTGCGTCAGGGTGGGCGCCCTGTGAAGCCCAGTGTACCTCGCAGAAAGATTTAACAAAGGTAAGTTTTTACCATAAATCTCGTTTTCTGCTGCGGGGTACACTAGGCTCCACAGGGAATGACATTGGGGATGTCCTAAAGCAGTTCCTTATGGGAGGGGACGCACTGTAGCGGGCACAAGAACCCAGCGTCCAAAGGAAGCATCCTGGGAGGCGGATGCATCAAAGGCATAGAACCTTATGAACGTGTTCACCGAGGACCACGTAGCCGCCTTGCACAATTTATTGTTCAAGGGTCGCACTACGGCGGGCCACCCAAGAAGGTCCAACTGACCGAGTAGAATGGGCTTTATAGTAGCAGGAGCTGGAAGGCCAGCCTGTACATAAGCATGTGCAATCACCCTTCTAATCCATCTGGCCAGGGTCTGCTTGTGAGCAGGCCAGCCACGTTTGTGAAAACCAAAACAGAACAAAGAGAGAATCCGACTTCCTGATTGGAGGCAGTTCTCTTCACGTAGATACGGAGAGCCCGTACCACATCCAAAGAACTTTCTTTGGAAGACAAATAAGGGGAGGCAAAGGCCGGAACCACAATCTCCTGATTAAGGTGGAAAGAAAACACCACATTAGGTAAATATCCGGGACGTGTTCTAAGAACCGCCCGATCACGGTGAAAAATCAGATAGGGTGACCTACAAGACAAGGCACCCAAATCCGACACCAGTCTAACGGAAGCAATAGCTAGCAGAAACACTACCTTAAGAGTAAGCTACTTAAGGTCAGCAGATTCAAGAGGCTCAACTGGAGACCCTTGCAACGCCTCCAGAACCACCGACAAGTCCCAAGGGGCCACAGGCGGGACGCAAGGAGGCTGAATCCGCAACACAGCCTGAGTGAAGTTATGCACATCAGGTAATGTCGCAATCTTTCTCTGAAACCAAAACCGACAAGGCAGAAATATGAACCTTGATGGAGGCCAGACGAAGGCCCAAGTCCAGGCCTTGTTGTAGAAAAGCCAAAAGTTTGGCCGTACTAAACTTGTAAGCGTCATGATTATTAGATGTGCACCAAGCAAAGTAAGAATTACAGACCCTATGATAAATCTGAGCAGAAGCCGGTTTTCAGGCCTTTAACATGGTTTGAATGACCGCCTCAGAAAATCCTTTGGCCCTTAAGATGGAAGCTTCAAAAGCCACGCCGTCAAAGCCAAACGGGCTAAATCCTGACATACACAGGGGCCCTGAACGAGGAGATCTGGGCTCTGTGGAAGTAGAAGGGGACGCTCTATCGAAAGACCTTGCAGGTCTGAGAACCAATGCTGTCTGGGCCACGCTGGAGCGATCAGAAGTAGGATTCCACCTTCTTGCTTGAACTTCCTTATTACTCTGGGCAGGAGTGACACCGGAGGGAACACGTATGGCAGCCGAAAGTTCCATGGAATTGCCAGTGCATCCACGAATGCTGTTTGAGGATCCCTTGTCCTTGCTCTGAAGACTGGAATCTTGTGATTGTGTCGAGACGCCATCAGGTCCACATCTGGAAGGCCCCACTTGTCCACGGGGAGTTGAAAGACTTCTGGATGGAGGCTCTACTCTCCGGCGTGTACGTCCCGACGACTGAGAAAGTCTGCTTCCCAGTTTAGGACCCCCGGAATGAACACTGCCGATATGGCTGGTAGATGGCGTTCCGCCCACTGATGAATCTGTGATACTTCCCTCACTGCCATGCGGCTTCGAGTGCCGCCTTGATGATTGATGTACGCCACCGTGGTGGCGTTGTCCGAATGTACTTGAACAGGTCTGTTCTGTATTAGATGCTGGGCCAAGTTCAATGAGTTGAACACCGCCCGCAATTCCAGAATGTTTATTGGGAGGAGAGACTACTCCTTGGTCCACCAACCCTGAAGGGAGTGTTGCTCCAACACCGCACCCCAACCCCTTAGACTGGCATCCGTCGTCAGAAGGACCCAGTTGGAGATCCAGAAGGGACAACCCCTGCTCAATTGTTGGTCCTGAAGCCTCCAGCTCAGTGACAGACGGACCTCCGGAAACAATGAGATCATTTGAGACCTGATCCGGTGAGGCAGGTCATCCCACTTGGCAAGAGTCAGCCTCTGGAGAGGGCGGGAATGGAATTGAGCGTACACCACCATGTCGAAAGCGGACACCATGAGACCTAGCACTTGCATTGCCGAATGTATCGACACTTGCGGACGAGATAGGAAGCATCGAATCCTGTCCTGAAACTTCAGGACTTTCTCCTGAGACAAGAACCGCTGGTTGCGAGTGTCCAACAATGCTCCCAGGTGCGCCATGCCGTGAGCCGAGACCATGAAGGATTTTTTCCAGTTGATGGGCCACCCGTGGGCTTGCAGGAACCTAATAGTCAAATCTAGATGACGTAGGAGAATCTCTGGGGAATTTGCCAGTATCAACAAGTTGTCCAAGTACGGTAGGATCCTAATCCCTTGACGGCGGAGTACAGCCGTCCTTCCCGCCATAACTTTGGTGAAGACTCGCGGAGCCGTGGTAAAACCAAAAGTTACGCCCGAAACTGGTAATGGAGGTTGCCAATCGCAAACCTCAGGTACTGCTGATGCGACACTGCAATGGGAATATGCAGTAAGCATCCTGTATGTCCAGTGAGACCATATAGGCCCCAGGCTCCAAGGCTAGAACAATAGGGCGAACAGTTTCCATACGAAACTTGGAGACCTTCACAAACTTGTTCAGGGACTTGAGATTGAGAATGGGCCGGGAAGACCCATTTGGTTTCAGGGCTAGGAACAGTGGTGAATAGAACCCCTTGCCTCTCTGTGCTAGAGGCACCTGTACTACCACTCCTGTGTCCAGGAGGGGACACTAGCACCGAACGAAGAGTCTTTGCCTTCACCTGATCCGAAGGGATGTCTGTCAGGCAAAATCGATGGGGACGATTCTTGAAGGATACGGCGTAACCTCGAGTGACAACTTCCCGTACCCAGGCATCGGAAGTGGTCTTCAACCATTCCTGGGTATAACCTAGAAGTCGGGCCCCCAGCCTGGGATCCCCCAGAGGGAGGCCCGCCCTGTTATGCGGCAGGCTTGTCAGTCTTGGAAGCAGGCTGACGGGCAGCCCAGGCCCGTTTCGGTTTGGGCTTATTGGGTTTGGAAGTGCGAACCTGTTTTGGGTACGCCTGACCTTTTGCTTTCCCTGAAGGATGAAAGGAAGTCCTTTTAGCCTTCGGCACCGAAGGAGCAGTACTAGGAAGACATGCTGTTTTAGCAGACGCTAAGTCAGCCACTATCTTGTCAAGAAATTTCTCAGAAAATAATGTATCCTTTGAATGGGAGTACCTCCAGGGTTTTCTTAAAGTCCATGTCCACAGACCAGGACCTTAACCAGAGAATTCTGCGAGCCAAAATGGACGTAGTAGAAGCCTTGGTCGCCAGAATACCGGCATCAGAAGCCGCCTCTTTAAAGTAATGAGACGCTGTAACAATATATGACAGGCACTGTCTAGCATGATCAGAAGCATTGGAAGGCAACTCCGCCTCCAGCTCCTGAGCCCACGCTTCCACAGCTTCTGCAGCCCACGTTGCTGCAATAGTGGGCCTATGCACCGCACCGTTTAGGGTGTAGATTGCTTTCAAACAACCCTCCACACGCTTGTCCGTCGGCTCTCTCAAGGACGTGACAGTAGTTACAGACAGAGCAGAGGATACTACCAGCCGTGCCACTCGAGAATCCACTGGCGGTGGCGTTTCCCAATTTTTACTAAGCTCCGCAGCGAGGGGGTAGCGAGCCAGCATCTTCTTGTGAGGCGTAAACTTCTTTCCTGGATTTTTCCAGGACCCCTGACGTATGTCAACTAAATGGTCAGTGTGAGGTAAAACTTGTTTAACCACCATCTGACGTTTAAACCTGTCCGGTTTCTTAGGGGCAGTGACAAGCTCCTGTTCATCATCAACCTCAAGAATGAGCCTAATAGCCTCTACCACATCAGGAACATCCACCTGAGAAACAACCTCCCCATCAGAGGCATCAGGATCAGAATCTGTGGGGTCCGTATAATTGCCATCCTCATCAGATGAGGTGTCTGGGATATGGATGGATTGTGAGGAACTAATTGTCCGCTTAAAGGACCCCTTGGTCTTAGGCGGGCGAGGGTTAGACTTTTGAGTAGTTAGTGATTGGTTCAATTGCTGTAACTGATTGGACAGTTGATCTGCCCATGGCGGATTAACCGCGGGGACCATAAGCAGTTGTACTGGCACAGAAGGTCCCATAGGTGGCATTAGTCTAGTTACCAGCATATTCAATAGCATGGAGAAGGTAATCCAAGGTGGGTCGTTTTGCAGGTGGGTCGTTTTGCACCCCCGTTGCTATAGTCCTGCTGGGGGGCAAAGAACCCCCAGAACCTGAACCCTCAGCTGCTGTGTGCAGCGTCAACACCACGCAATGTGGAATCAGCCCCAGCTCCATTGCCCCTTGTAGCTGACATTATCAAAAGCTCAATGCAAGGCAACACAGTACAATATCAGCAGCACAATACCTGACAAGAAACCCGTTTAGTGTATCAGCACAAACAGGGGATTCAAGAGGTATGTAAAAAAATGGAATATAAACCACTGCGCAAAATAAAAGGGCTGCTAATATTTAGACGGATGAGTGTCATCCGCACTCCCAAAAGACAGAAATATTCAAACAAATACCACTACACAAAAGCGCACACAAATATTTAGTATAGGTCACAAGGGGAGGGTTCAGATCCTCCAACATATGTCCCGAGGACTTCCAACGATCTCTTTTCAATATTTCTCAGTACCTCAAAGATAAAAATTTACACAAACATAGTGTAATACTGTATGACATTCTAAGGTTCGTTTAAAAGTGTCAATAATTCGTACCCCTTAAGATGGTCTACACTTATGTAGACAAAAGCTCATGAAACAGATAACACCGTTATCTCGACCCTCGACCTCCTTGGTACAAAGTCTCACTGTCTGTTCACCTTCCTTGCCTTGGCAGACAGCGAGACTTCGTACCAAGGATCAGACGGTCGAGATCCAGGGACGCCTGACACTCCCAAGGACTCATGCGCTTGTGTCTACTTTCTGTTGTAGACAATACCATCTGGTTGGAGTCTCATCTTCTGTAATTTATGTGATTGTGTCTACCTATTACAGTAGACCATTTTATTTGGTAGAAGTATTCCTTTTGTTAGTGGATGTTTTAAATAAAATGCTGTTACATGTTTACACTATGGATGAATTTTTTTCATTTTATATGGTACTGGAGTAACCATCTCTAAAGACCCGACTTGGAGCTGAATCAGACTGATCAAAACTGTGTTATCCACTCCATGAGCTTTTGTTGTCTACATAAGTGTAGACCATCTTAAGGGGTACGAATTATTGACACTTTTAAACGAACCTTAGAATGTCATACAGTATTACACTATGTTTGTGTAAATTTTATCTTTGAGGTACTGAGGGATAGTGAAGTGAGATCATTGGAAGTCCTCGGGACATATGTTGGAGGATCTGAACCCTCCTCTTGTGACCTAAGTATTTGTGTGCGCTTTTGTGTAGTGGTATTTCTTTGAATGATTCAATAGGTATATCATGACTAAAAATACCAGAGAAAAATACACACCGAGTATATCCTGTGAACTGCCTATATTATGGTAAACCTGACACACTTAGCCCCCTCAGGTTATAGAATATAGTGATAGCAATCTGAGTGAGACACACAAAATGGAGGTCACACAGCAGCTATATGCACACACACACAGTCACAGTTTGTACAATGCAGAAATTATAACATGCAATAAAACTGGACTAGCAATACAGAGTAGTACTATGTATAGCTATACACTGAAGAAGATATAACAATGCACAGTAAAGACTGGATGTATATCACAGGATACTTGTACTAAATAACCCTGACTAAATGCACTTTTCTTAAATAACACTGTCAGCAGACATGTAGAATACTTAAGTGTCCTGTAAAATGCACAGCGCTGACAGGCAGGCGGCTTTACAGAGGAGGATTTGCCCAGACAGTCCCAGGAACAGTGTTGCTCTGTGTAATGGCGCCCAAACACTGATTGGGAGTGAGGGAGAGAGAGATATGCAGCTTGAGGGCGTGAACAACTTCTCTAAATGGCGCCCAGGGGCTGGGGTAGGGGCTACAGGTCAAAGCCTTACCCCCCTGCTGGACTTCACCACTGGGGGCTTAAGAAAACAGTTTTGTGAGAGAAAACAGACCTGTGCCCATGCCCTGGTGGTCTAGTGGGGTCCCTGTACTGCCAGTGTCCACACCGGCCGCGCGATTTAAAGCAGATCCCATTGCGGGGACCCCTTAACTCCTCCCTGTAGTGCGGCCACGCGATCCGGGAGAACAGCGGCCGTGTGTGTGTGACTAACATCAGAAGAAAACCGGAGCCTCCGCTGTAGGTACCCGGCAACCAGGGCGCGGAAGTGTACAGCGCCGCTGGGGGAGGTGATAGAGCTGCAGCAAGAGATGTCTCACTGACATCTAACACTGCTAGTGTCTCTGCTGCAGCCCTTGAAGTCTTCAATTTTCTTTAAAAAGCTTCTTTTAGGGCTGCTGGAGCCCCTGTTAAGTGCCTGCTTACTGCATGGCACCAACTACAAAACTGAGCTCCTGTGCACGGAGGCAGGGTTATAGAGGAGGCGGCGCTGTGCATCTTGGGAAGAAGGTTAAAGCATTGAGCCTGTAGGTGCCTCAGATCATGATCCTACTCTACACCCCAATGTCATTACCTCTGGAGCCTAGTGTATCCCGCAGCAGAAATTTAGTTACAAGGAACATATTACTTTTTGGCCCGACATAACATTGTGTCATATGTTGGTTATACAGTACAAATGCTTAGAATCAACTGATTCGCAGGGATGTAGTTCCCGGATTAAGCACCTGCAGCTATTCATTTGACTGCATCGCGCCTGGCACGTAATCCAGAAAGAAGCACCTTACTGCGACCAATGTCCTGGGTTAAGCGAGAGGCGTAATGCTGTTACAACACACGGTACCACTGAAACTAGCCCTGAGGCACTACTTAATGCAGATTTCTGCGTGCACCCATGTTTACCGAGTGGGCATTTAAACCGGAAGCTACATCCATGCAATACCAACTGAAATCCCCCCAATGCTCGTAGAAAGAAATAGAAACTGAAAATGAGGTACCTTCGGCTTAACAAGAAGATCGCAAGCTAGCGACATTGATTTTCAAAAGTCTGATTCAAGGGGAATAGTGTCTCCAAGGAACATACCTTGTGAAAAAGTGAGCCCGATACCAGGGCAGAGTGCATTATATTCAAAAAGGTATAACAGAAGCCATATTGTAGATCACAGGTTCTCAAACTCGGTCCTCAGGACCTCACACAGTGCGTGTTTTGCAGGTCTCCTCACAGACTCACAAGTGAAATAATTAGCTCCACCTGTGTACCTTTTAAAATGTGTCAGTGAGTAATTAATACACCTGTGCACCTGCTGGGTTACCTGCAAAACATGAACTGTGTGGGGTCCTGAGGACCGAGTTTGAGAACCTATGTTGCAGATGAAAAAAAGACAAAATGTTTGAAGTAAATACAAGCAGGGGCCTAATGTGAACACTGCAGTAAATGTTGATTATGAGTAGTAAAGAAACGAAAAACTGCAGTTCTGCCACACACACAGTGAAGTCCTGCTGTTAAGATTTAAAAGTAAAGCAACAGAACCACTGTCCAGAGTGGCCAAACTGGAAAAAGTTCAAAAGATGACATAGGCCAACTGCTGTCACATCCTAACTGCATTTATCAACATACCAGATAATGGGGCAGATGTATTAACCTGGAGAAGGCGTAAGGAAGTGATAAACCAGTGATAAATCAGCTCCAATATGTAAATTAACAGTCAGGATCTGATTGGCTGGTGCCTTTATCACCTTGCACATATCACTGGTTTATCACTTCCTTATGCCTTCTCCAGGTTAATACATCTTCCCCAATGAACCTATGAATTCTGTTTCAATATCAGAATCAAAGCATTACTGGGTGAGGGAAGAGTATGCAACAGTATCACACACATTGCTTGCAGCATGAATTGAAATAAATAAAAAAATTGTCACTGAAAGTTATAAAAGAACTTGTAAACCTACAAAAAGTCGCTTTACACTAAAATGCTTTTGGCCACTATATTGTGTGTGTGTGTGTGTGTGTGTGTGTGTGTGTGTGTGTGTGTGTGTGTGTGTATATATATATATATATATATATACATACATACACACACACACACACACACACACACACACATATATATATATCTCTCTGAAAAACGCATATATCTTTCACAAGCTGGTCGAAAAAAACTGCACTAATTTGACACAGGGTATTCAATTGCGAGTGTTTTCTCCCATTTTTTAATCCAGTTTCGCCCATGCCACTTCACTTTTTTTTTTTGTTGAATTGGTATGGGTGGAAATTGCGCCAAAAACAGGAGAAAACACCCGCAAATTCGCCAAAACAAGTGTATCAGTAGCGAATTTGCCGATACACGGATTTTTTGACCAGTCGAAAAAATGGCACGGGCATTGAATAGGTCAAATGTAAATTAGACCTGAAAACAGGCGAAAAGTGCAATTTTTCCGACTGGACGAAAAACGGCACTTATTCAATACCCCCCTTTGGCTGCATATAAATCTTCTGAATGTTCCTATAACCGGTTTTGTTGACAGATTGGAAAATATGGTGAATAGAAATTAGTCAATTGTTTAGGCCATTTTCACTAAAAGCAAAATAATGGGTTATCTGATGTCTGGCATCCATGTTGAGCAGAGGTAATAATAAAGGGTTGTTTTGGAGAAGTTTATTTTCTTTTGTTTACTAATAGGTAGTAATGCCAAGTGGTATTTTAACTATGTTTTAATACTAGTCTATAAACACTAATAATCATCTATAGAGATATTTTAATGTACCCCAAAATAGTATTCATATTTACTTAGATGTATTTTTTTTAATCTTAAATAAGCTGTGAAAATGTACCATTACATCTTGCAGGGATCGGTATGAAATACCTCCGGTCGAAATCCCGACAGTAATTGACCGATGGTCAAAATCCAGACATGTAAAATGGTGACAGGTCAAAATACAGACATGCGGGTTTTTTTGTGTGTGTATATCGACATAGGTCGACATGGACACCATATAAGTGGACCGCTGCGCTCGCCATGATTCAGGCACGGTGCCTCGCTGCACTCTGCACACTATTATATTCCCCCTTCAGGTCCACTGTGATGGTAAAGTATGAACAAGTTGGTTTCAAAGGAAAAATAAAAAATAAAAAAATCATTGTGGCCGGAGAGCCCAAACCACGAGGGAAATGGCTGCCGCAGCACTGAAGGGGTTAACCCCTAGTGCCCGGCGCCATTTCAAAGACAATGGGCGCTTGGCGCCATATTTGAAAAAATGTATTAAACTGTGTAAAATATTGTATTTTTTGAATGTGCAGTGGTCCCGGACCCCTCCGGAGACCACGGCAGTGAGGACAGCCCCCGGCGCGCTCAGCAGAGTGTGCGCGCCGGGGGAGAGGGCAGCCGCTGACCGCCGGAGTCCGGGAGCTCCGCTCCCGGCAGCGGTCAGTGTAGCCCCGGGCGCACTGGAGTGTGCGCGCCGGGGAGAAGGGAGAAGGGTGAGCGCTGCGGCTGGGAGCTCGGCTCCCGCTGCAGTGCTCTCTGTGTGTGCCGCCCGCTCAGGGGCCGGGAGCTCTGCTCCCGGCGCCTCAGCCCAGCACAGGTGGCCAGCCACGGCAGCCGGGACGAACGTCCCGGGCTGCCGGGTGGCAAGGGGGGTGCACCGCACACGGGGACCGGGCTAGCCGGCTCCCTAGCGGCGTGGGTGCAATTAGGCTGGCGAGCAGGCTGATGAGCGCTGGGGTCCGGGAGCTACGCTCCCGGCGCCTCAGCGCTGCAACAGAGCCAGAGTCACGGCGGCCGGGACAAGTGTCCCGGGCCGCCGGGCTTCAGTACAGGGGGGTGCGCCGCTGCGTGCGGCGAGGCCACAAAGCGAGTGCCCCACTGGGGGGACAGGGAGAGCCAGCTCCCTGGACCCCAGTGGCAGGCATTACAGGCAGGCTGGAGGATGGGGGGGAAGCCAGCCCCATACCTCCAGCACTGGGAAAGCCCTAGCAGCCAGGCTGCAGGGCTAGGGGAGCCAGCACAGACAGGGTCCTAGCAGCCAGGCTGCAGGACTAGGACAGTATTCCACAAACCAGACATTGTGTAAAATGTAGAAAATAAGAATTTACTTACCGATAATTCTATTTCTCGGAGTCCGTAGTGGATGCTGGGGTTCCTGAAAGGACCATGGGGAATAGCGGCTCCGCAGGAGACAGGGCACAAAAGTAAAGCTTTCCGATCAGGTGGTGTGCACTGGCTCCTCCCCCTATGACCCTCCTCCAAGCCAGTTAGGTACTGTGCCCGGACGAGCGTACACAATAAGGGAGGAATTTTGAATCCCGGGTAAGGGGCCCTACACACTCGGCGATGCGCCGCCGAGGTGCCCGACGGCCGATACGGCCGACGAGCAACCCGGCGGCGGGGGGAGTGAAGTTTCTTCACTCCCCCCGTCACCCGGCTGCATTGAAGTGCAGGCAAATATGGACAAGATCGTCCATATTGGCCTGCATGCACAGCCGACGGGAGATCAGCGATGAACGAGCGCGGGGCCGCGCATCGTTCATCGCTGGAGTTTCCACACTGAAAGATATGAACGAGTTCTCGTTCATTTATGAACGAGATCGTTCATATCTTTCAGAATATCGGCATGTGTGTAGGGCCTATAAGACTCATACCAGCCACACCAATCACACCGTACAACTTGTGATCTAAACCCAGTTAACAGTATGATAACAGCGGAGCCTCTGAAAAGATGGCTCACAACAATAATAACCCGATTTTTGTAACTATGTACAAGTATTGCAGATAATCCGCACTTGGGATGGGCGCCCAGCATCCACTACGGACTCAGAGAAATAGAATTATCGGTAAGTAAATTCTTATTTTCTCTATCGTCCTAGTGGATGCTGGGGTTCCTGAAAGGACCATGGGGATTATACCAAAGCTCCCAAACGGGCGGGAGAGTGCGGATGACTCTGCAGCACCGAATGAGAGAACTCCAGGTCCTCCTTAGCCAGGGTATCAAATTTGTAGGATTTTACAAACGTGTTTGCCCCTGACTAAATAACCGCTCGGCAAAGTTGTAAAGCCGAGACCCCTCGGGCAGCCGCCCAAGATGAGCCCACCTTCCTTGTGGAATGGGCATTTACATATTTTGGCAGGCCTGCCACAGAATGTGCAAGCTGAATTGTATTACACATCCAACTAGCAATAGTCTGCTTAAAAGCAAGAGCACCCAGTTTGTTGGGTGCATACAGGATAACAGCAAGTCAGTTTTCCTGACTCCAGCCGTCCTGGAACCTATATTTTCAGGGCCCTGACAACATCTAGCAACTTGGAGTCCTCCAAGTCCCTAGTAGGTGCAAGGCACCACAATAAGCTGGTTCAGGTGAAACACTGACACCACCTTAGGGAGAGAACTGGGGACGAGTCCGCAGCTCTGCCCTGTCCGAATGGACAAACAAATATGGGCTTTTTTGAGAAAAAAACCACCAATTTGACACTCGCCTGGTCCAGCCAGGGCCAAGAACATGGTCACTTTTCATGTGAGATGCTTCAAATCCACAGATTTGACTGGTTTTAAACCAATGTGATTTGAAGAATCCCAGAACTACGTTGAGATCCCACAGTGCCACTGGAGGGACAAAAGAGGGTTGTATATGCAATACTCCCTTGACAAAGTTCTGGACTTCAGGAACTGAAGCCAATTCTTTCTGGAAGGAAATTGACAGGGCCGAAATTTGAACCTTAATGGACCCCAATTTGAGGCCCATAGACACTCCTGTTTGCAGGAAATGCAGGAATCGACCGAGTTGAAATTTCTTTGTGGGGCCTTCCTGGCCTCACACCACGCAACATATTTTCGCCACATGTGGTGATAATGTTGTGCGGTCACCTCCTTTCTGGCTTTGACCAGGGTAGGAATGACCTCTTCCGGAATGCCTTTTTCCCTTAGGATCCGGCGTTCCACCGCCATGCCAACAAACGCAGCTGCGGTAAGTCTTGGAACAGACATGGTACTTGCTGAAGCAAGTCCCTTCTTAGCGGCAGAGGCCATAAGACCTCTGTAAACATCTCTTGAAGTTCCGGGTACCAAGTCCTTCTTGGCCAATCCGGAGCCATGAGTATAGTTCTTACTCCTCTACGTCTTATAATTCTCAGCACCTTAGGTATGAGAAGCAGAGGAGGGAACACATACACCGACTGGTACACCCACGGTGTTACCAGAACGTCCACAGCTATTGCCTGAGGGTCTCTTGACCTGGCGCAATACCTGTCCCGTTTTTTGTTCAGACGGGACGCCATCATGTCCACCTTTGGTATTTCCCAACGGTTTACAATCATGTGGAAAAAACTTCCCGATGAAGTTTCCACTCTCCCGGGTGGAGGTCGTGCCTGCTGAGGAAGTCTGCTTCCCAGTTTCCATTCCCGGGATGAAACACTGCTGACAGTGCTATCACATGATTTTCCGCCCAGCGAAAAGTCCTTGCAGTTTTTGCCATTGCCCTCCTGCTTCTTGTGTCGCCCTGTCTGTTTACGTGGGCGACTGCCGTGATGTTTTTCCCACTGGATCAATACCGGCTGACCTTGAAGCAGAGGTCTTGCTAAGCTTAGAGCATTATAAATTTACCCTTAGCTCCAGTATATTTATGTGGAGAAAAGTCTCCAGACTTGATCACACTCCCTGGAAATTTTTTCCTTGTGTGACTGCTCCCCAGCCTCTCGGGCTGGGCTCCGTGGTCACCAGCATCCAATCCTGAATGCCGAATCTGCGGCCCTCTAGAAGATGAGCACTCTATAACCACCACAGGAGAGACACCCTTGTCCTTGGATATAGGGTTATCCGCTGATGCATCTGAAGATGCGATCCGGACCATTTGTCCAGCAGATCCCACTGAAAAGTTCTTGCGTGAAATCTGCCGAATGGAATTGCTTCGTAGGAAGCCACCATTTTCTACCAGGACCCTTGTGCAATGATGCACTGTTTTTAGGAGGTTCCTGACTAGCTCGGATAACTCCCTGGCTTTCTCTTTCGGGAGAAACACCTTTTTCTGGACTGTGTCCAGAATCATCCCTAGGCACAGCAGACGTGTCGTCGGGATCAGCTGCGATTTTGGAATATTTAGAATCCACCCGTGCTGTTGTAGCAGTATCCGAGATAGTGCTACTCCTACCTCCAACTGTTCCCTGGACTATGCCCTTATCAGGAGATCGTCCAAGTAAGGGATAATTAAGACGCCTTTTCTTCGAAGAAGAATCATCATTTCGGCCATTACCTTAGTAAAGACCCGGGGTGCCGTGGACAATCCAAACGGCAGCGTCTGAAACTGATAGTGACAGTTCTGCACCACGAACCTGAGGTACCCTTAGTGAGAAGGGCAAATTTGGGACATAGAGGTAAGCATCCCTGATGTCCCGGGACACTATATAGTCCCCTTCTTCCTGTTCGTTATCACTGCTCTGAGTGACTCCATCTTGATTTGAACCTTTGTAAGTGTTCAAAAATTTTTTAGATTTAGAATAAGTCTCACCTAGCCTTCTGGCTTCAGTACCACAATATAGTGTGGAATAATACCCCTTTTCTTGTAGTAGGAGGGGTAATTTAATTATCACCTGCTGGGAATACAGCTTGTGAATTTTTTCCCATACTGCCTCCTTGTCGGAGGGAGACCTTGGTAAAGCAGACTTCAGGAGCCTGCGAAGGGGAAACGTCTCGACATTCCAATCTGTACCCCTGGGATACTACTTGTAGGATCCAGGGGTCCTGTACGGTCTCAGCGCCATGCTGAGAACTTGTCAGAAGCGGTGGAACGCTTCTGTTCCTGGGAATGGGCTGCCTGCTGCAGTCTTCTTCCCTTTCCTCTATCCCTGGGCAGATATGATCTTATAGGGACGAAAGGACTGAGGCTGAAAAGACGGTGTCTTTTTCTGCAGAGATGTGACTTAGGGTAAAAACGGTGGATTTTCCAGCAGTTGCCGTGGCCACCAGGTCCGATGGACCGACCCCAAATAACTCCTCTTCCTTTATACGGCACTACACCTTTGTGCCGTTTGGAATCTGCATCACCTGACCACTGTCGTGTCCATAACATCTTCTGGCAGTTATGGACATCGCATTTACTCTTGATGCCAGAGTGCAAATATCCCTCTGTGCATCTCGCATATATAGAAATGCATCCTTTAAATGCTCTATAGTCAATAAAATACTGTCCCTGTCAAGGGTATCAATATTTTTAGTCAGGGAATCCGACCAAGCCACCCCAGCTCTGCACATCCAGGCTGAGGCGATCGCTGGTCGCAGTATAACACCAGTATGTGTGTATATACTTTTTATGATATTTTCCAGCCTCCTGTCAGCTGGTCCTTGAGGACGGCCCTATCTATAGACTGTACCGCCACTTGTTTTGATAAGCGTGTGAGCGCCTTATCCACCCTAAGGGGTGTTTCCCAACGCGCCCTAACTTCTGGCGGGAAAGGGTATACCGCCCATAATTTTCTATCGGGGGGAACCCACGCATCATCACACACTTTATTTAATTTATCTGATTCAGGAAAAACTATGGTAGTTTCTTCACATCCCACATAATACCCTCTTTTGTGGTACTTGTAGTATCAGAAATATGCAACACCTCCTTCATTGCCTTTAACTTGTGGCCCTAATAAGGAATACGTTTGTTTATTCACCGTCAACACTGGATTCAGTGTCCCTGTCTGTGTCTGTGTCGACCGACTAAAGTAAACGGGCGTTTTAAAACCCCTGACGGTGTTTTTGAGACGTCTGGACCGGTACTAATTGTTTGTCGGCCGTCTCATGTCGTCAACCGACCTTGCAGCGTGTTGACATTATCACGTAATTCCCTAAATAAGCCATCCATTCCGGTGTCGACTCCCTAGAGAGTGACATCACCATTACAGGCAATTGCTCCGCCTCCTCACCAACATCGTCCTCCTACATGTCGACACACACGTACCGACACACAGCACACACACAGGGAATGCTCTGATAGAGGACAGGACCCACTAGCCCTTTGGAGAGACAGAGGGAGAGTTTGCCAGCACACACCAAAAACGCTATAATTATATAGGGACAACATTATATAAGTGTTTTCCCTTATAGCATCTTTTTTATATATTTCTAACGCCAAATTAGTGCCCCCCCTCTCTGTTTTAACCCTGTTTCTGTAGTGCAGTGCAGGGGAGAGCCTGGGAGCCTTCCCTCCAGCCTTTCTGTGAGGGAAAATGGCGCTGTGTGCTGAGGAGATAGGCCCCGCCCCTTTTTCGGCGGCCTCGTCTCCCGCTCTTAACGGATTCTGGCAGGGGTTAAATATCTCCATATAGCCTCCGGAGGCTATATGTGAGGTATTTTTAGCCAAAATAGGTTTTCATTTGCCTCCCAGGGCGCCCCCCTCCCAGCGCCCTGCACCCTCAGTGACTGCCGTGTGAAGTGTGCTGAGAGGAAAATGGCGCACAGCTGCAGTGCTGTGCGCTACCTTTAGAAGACTGAGGAGTCTTCTGCCGCCGATTCTGGACCTCTTCTTATTTCAGCATCTGCAAGGGGGCCGGCGGCAAGGCTCCGGTGACCATCCAGGCTGTACCTGTGATCGTCCCTCTGGAGCTGATGTCCAGTAGCCAAGAAGCCAATCCATCCTGCACGCAGGTGAGTTCACTTCTTCTCCCCTAAGTCCCTCGTTGCAGTGATCCTGTTGCCAGCAGGACTCACTGTAAAATAAAAAACCTAAGCTAAACTTTTCTAAGCAGCTCTTTAGGAGAGCCACCTAGATTGCACCCTTCTCGGCCGGGCACAAAAATCTAACTGGCTTGGAGGAGGGTCATAGGGGGAGGAGCCAGTGCACACCACCTGATCGGAAAGCTTTACTTTTGTGCCCTGTCTCCTGCGGAGCCGCTATTCCCCATGGTCCTTTCAGGAACCCCAGCATCCACTAGGACGATAGAGAAAGTACAGTGTGTTGTAAGGCACTGCAGTGCCTAGGTATGTGGAGCCTGTGCAGGCTCAGAGTGTATTTAAATGTATAACATGTACAGTGTGATTTAAATGTAATGTATTTAAAGGTAAATTGCACTTACTTGGTTGTGTGTCCCAGGAGGGGGGAATCCATGGCTGTGCAGGCTGATGGATTCTCCCAGACCTTTTCCCCAAAAACGGAATGCTTTCCCATCCAGCCTCACATTTCCAAGGGGCACAGGGAGAAAGAGAAGCAGCTCAGCTATGAAACAAGCTGAGTGGTTTCTTGGAGCTCCATGGAGATCACCCGTAGTGCCAAGAGACCTGGACCGGGGAGCCAGGCTGCCCAGCTCTGGAGCCCAAATCCAGGCTGCAGGCAGTGAGGTGGGTCCCGGGCAGGTTTCTGGAAGTCAGTTTAGGAGGGAAAACTTCCCCCCAGCCAGACTGAACGGCACCGGGGAGTATCCTGATTCTCCAAGATGGGAGAGGCAAAGGAGACCGACCACTCCCCACTGTCCATAGAGGACAATGTTAGCTGTGCATGAGACCAAAGCATGCACAGCTCATGGGTAAACGTTGATTGGTTGTGCACCACAGGGCGGGCTTACCCCCTGTGGTAAGGGGTCTTGGAGAGGGATAAAAGGAGGGCAGTTGGCCCATAGGAGGGTGTATTATTCCATCTTATTCTGCTGAAAACATCTGATTGTATGCTGTTACCCCTAGCAATAGGGAGGAGCCTTTTTAAAGGTTATTTGAGCAATAAACATCTTTGCCTCAAGAAGACTGCTTCATCTTGTGACCAACAGGGTTAGGCCAAACCTAGCCCCGTCCTCCGGCTGTCCAGGGAAGTACCTAGGGTCTCAAAGCTCCGCCTTCCGCCAGCTACCGGTAAAGGCCTAGCAAGTGGCTAGTGGGGATTCGTCAACACCACACAGGTGTGGTAAGGCAGTGCGTCGGCACATACAGAGCAGAACCGTGGTTCCAAACGCCACGGCAGGTTAGGAGTTTGGTGGTGGCAGCGAGAACCCGCCCACAGCGCAGTGGGTGGAGTCAGTAACAGGCGGTTACTGACGGTAAGCGGGAATCCCCTATGTGGTCAGGCCTCGTGCGGCGTGACCTTCCAATCTGTGCGCAGTCAACGGGACGCGAAAGCGGCGAGTGCTTTCGTACGGTACCGTCCTGTCACAATCATGAAAACCTCATGTCGGCATTTTGACCTGTCGGCATTTTACATGTCAGTATTTTGACCTTGTTGGCATTTTAAATGTCGGTATTTTGTCCATGTCAGGATTTTAACAGTCGGTCAATTGCTGTCGGGATTTTGATTGGAGGTAAATTGACTGCATCCCCATCTTGCACTATCCTTATTGCCACTTGCTATCCTATTAACAATTTTTTGGGGATTCAGGATGGTTCTTCCACTCTTTTCTGCTCTTTACATAAATTGAGCACACTGGGGGTCTAAACAATTACTGTCGGATTTTTTTTTTTATTTTTTTTTTAAAGTCGGAAAAATAGGATTTTAATTAGCTACCAGTAAATCCTTTTCTCGTAATCTGTAGAGGATGCTGGGGTCCACATTAGTACCATGGGGTATAGACAGGTCCACTAGGTGCCACTGGCACTTTAAGAGTTTGAGAGTGTGGGCTGGCTCCTCCCTCTATGCCCCTCCTACCAGATCCAGTCTAGAAACTGTGCCCGAGGAGACGGACATCTTCGAGAGAAGGACTACACAAATATTGACGAGATTCACACTAGCTCACACACAAGGAAACCCAAGCTAACTAGCTTGAAACATCAGCAACGGCTGAACAGGATTACTTACCAAGAACTAATCAGTACTGAACTAAATAACCACTGCAGGATAACGAAGCACTGGGCGGGCGCCCAGCATCCTCTACGGACTACGAGAAAAAGATTTACCGGTAGGTAATTATAATCCTATTTTCTATTACGTCCTAGAGGATGCTGGGGTCCACATTAGTAACATGGGGATGTACCAAAGCTCCCAGAACGGGAGAGAGAGCGTGGAGGCTCCTGCAGTACCAATTGACCAAACTTCAGGTACTCAAAGGCCAAAGTATTGAACTTGTAGAACTTTGCGAACGTGTTCGACCAAGTAGCTGCTCGGCAAAGTTGTAAAGGCAGAGACACCCCGGGCAGCCGCCCAGGAAGAACCCACCTTACGAGTAGAGTGGGCCTTAACAGACGCAGGACATGGCAAGCCTGCCGTAGAATACGCATGCTAGATAGTGAACCTGACACAACCTTCGGAAGAAACTGCTAACGTGTCCAAAGGTCAGCTCTATCTTCATGGAAGATCAAGTATGGGCTTTTACATGACAAAGCCCCCAATTCCGACACACGTCTAGCAGAAGCTAAGGCCAACAAAGTGATAGCTTTCCACGTGAGAAATTTGACCTCAACCTCCTGTAGGGGTTCAAACCAGTCCGACTGGAGGAACTGCAACACCACGTTAAGATCCCAGGGCGCCGTAGCCGGTACAAAGGGAGGTTGGATGTGCAGAACTCCCTTCAAAAAAAGTCTGAACCTCAGGGAAGGCAGCCAACTGTTTCTGGAAGAAAATGGATAGGGCCGAAATTTGGACCTTTATGGATCCTAACCTCAGGCCCATATCCACACCTGGTTGCAGGAAGAGAAGAAATTGTTCCAGTTGAGACTCCACCGCCGGAAACTTCTTGGACTCACACCAAGATACATATTTTTTCAAAATACGATGGTAATGTTTTGACGTTACTCCTTTCCTAGCCTGTATCAGGGTAGGAATAACCTTTTTCGGAATGCCCTTCCGAACTAGTATCTGGCGTTCAACCTCAATGCCGTCAAACGTAGCTGCAGTAAGTCTTCATAGGTGAACTGCCCCTGCTGCAGCAGGTCCTCCAAAAGAGGAAGAAGCCTCGGCACTTCTAGCAGTAGATCCAGAAGATCCGCGTACCAAGACCTTCTTGGCCAGTTCGGAGCAATGAGGATTGCTTGAACTCTTGTTCTCCTTATAAGTTTGAGAACTCTTGGAATGAGTGGGAGTGGGGGAAACACACCGACTGGAACACCCACGAAGTCACCAGGGCGTCCACCGCCACTGCTTGCGGGTCCCTCGACCTGGAATTTCCCTGGATGGAGATAGTGTCTGCTGAGTAAGTCCGCTTCCCAGTTGTCTACTCCTGGAATGAAGATTGCTGGCAACGCCAACGCGTGTTTTTCTGCCCAGAGGATGATCCTTGTTACTTCTGATATTGCAGCTCTGCTCTTCGTTCCGCCCTGTCGGTTTATGTAAGCCACTGTCATTACATAGTCAACTGCACTTGAATGGCCCGATTTCTCAGAAGAGGGGCCGCTTGGAGAAGACCATTGTAGACGGCTCTAAGTTCCAGAATGTTTATTGGCAGGCCGGCTTCCAGACTTGACTACCTTCCTTGGAAGGTTTCCCCCTGAGTGACTGCGCCCCAGCCCCGGAGACTTGCATATGTGGTTAGAAGGATCCAGTCATGATTCCCGAACCTGCAGCCCTACAGAAGGTGAGGTAATTGCAGCCACCAGAGGAGTGAAATCCTGGAGTTTGGTGACAGACGTATTCTCTGGTGCATGTGTAGATGGGATCCCGACCACTTATCCAGGAGATCCAGTTGGAAGGACAGAGCATGAAACCTCCCATACTGCAGAGCCTCGTAAGAGGCCACCATCTTTCCCAGAAGGCCAATGCACTGATGAACAGACACCCGGGCTGGCTTCAGGACATCCCGGACCATTGTTTGTATCACCAACGCTTTTTCCTCCGGAAGAGAACACCCT
Source organism: Pseudophryne corroboree (assembly GCF_028390025.1). Lineage (NCBI taxonomy): Eukaryota > Metazoa > Chordata > Amphibia > Anura > Myobatrachidae > Pseudophryne > Pseudophryne corroboree. The sequence continues at coordinate 662,281,546 of NC_086449.1, read as the reverse complement.
CTGCACTTCCGTGTCGAGGATCATTCCCAGAAACAACCACCTCCTGGTTGGTTCAAAATGTGATTTTGGGATATCCAGGATCCAACCATGTTCCCTCAGAAGCTGGGTCATGAGAGTTATTGACCGTAACAGCTTCTCCTTGGATGATGCCTTTATCAGCAGATCGTCCAGATACGGAATCATGTTCACCCCCTGCCTGCGGAGGAGAACCATAATTTCCGCTATCACCTTGGTGAATACCCTCGGTGCTGTGGAGAGGCCGAATGGTAGGGCCTGGAACTGAAAATGACAGTCCAACAGAGAAAAATCGGAGATAAGCTTGATGCGGCAGCCAAATCGGGATGTGGAGGTACGCATCCTTGATATCCAGGGATACAAGGAATTCCCCCCCTCTTCCAGACCTGATATAACCGCCCTTAGAGACTCCATTTTGAACTTGAACTCCCTCAGAAAGGGGTTTAGTGATTTTAAGTTCAGAATGGGCATGACCGAACCATCCGATTTCGGTACCACGAAAAGGTTCGAATAGTAACCAGTGTCTTCTGGATGGCCCCCTGTAGGGTAGCCCTGTCTGCAGGCAAAGCTGGCAAGCCCGATGTTGAGAGAGATCTTGAAATTCCAGCCGGTACCCCTGGGACACAATATCTAGTACCCAAGGGTCCAGGCCGGTCAACACCCAGACATAAGTGAAATGTCTGAGTCTCGCCCCCACCGGCCCTACCCCCAGGCTGCGCTGTCCACAGTCATGCAGAGGACTTTGGCGCACTTGAAGCAGGCTTCTGTTCCTGGGAACCCGCCGCAGCAGGTTTCTTGGATTTTGGTCTGCCCCCTCTAAAGAAGGTGTTGGCCGGTTTGGCCTTTCTTGGTTTAGAAACCCGAAAGGACTGAGATGAAGGTGAAGAAAAAGGTTACTTCGTAGCAGGAGCTGCTGAGGGAAGAAAAGGGAACTTACCCGCTGTAGCCGTGGAGATCCACGCATCCAATGCTTCCCCAAAGAGAGCCTGACCTGTGTAAGGTAGGGTCTCCACACCTCTCCTGGATTCCGCGTTGGCAGACCACTGGCGCAGCCACAGTCCTCGACGAGCTGAGACGGACATGGAAGAAATTCCTGCAGCCATTGAACCCAGGTCTTTCATGAATTCCACCATAAAACCTGCAGAAACCTGAATGTTACGTAAAAACAATTCAATGTCACTCTTATCTAACGTATCCAAATCCTCAAGTAATGTGCCTGACCACTTTACTATAGCTTTGGAAAGCCATACACAGGCAATAGTAGGACGGAGTATCGCCCCTGAAGCCGTGTATATGGATTTGATCATAGTATTAATTTTGTGATCAGCCGGTTCCTTCAAGGCGGTAGATCCTGGGACAGGTAAAACTTTTTTTGAGAGTCTGGATACAGACGCGTCTACTATGGGTGGGTTTTCCCATTTCTTTCTATCCTCCTCAGGGAAGGGGAAAGCAACAAGAACCTTCCTAGGGATCTGGAATTTTTTCCTCTGGGTTTTCCCATGCTTTCTCAAAAATAGCATTTAATTGTTTGGACGCAGGGAAAGTTAGTGAGGCTTTCTTATTGTCAGTGAAGTAAGCCTCCTCAACTTGCTCAGGTGTTGTGTCAGTAATATTCAACACATCCCTAATAGCCCCTATCATCAACTGCACCCCCTTTGCAAGAGATGCGGCGCCCCTGAGTGCGTCCCCATCACAGTCTGCCATGTCAGAGTCGGTATGTGTGTTGTCTTGCATGATCTGGGCAAGAGCACGTTTGTGGGAACCCACAGAGGGGGGTCCTGAGGTAACAGAACCAGACCAAACTGCCATAGAGTTCTGTAAAACCTGAGTTGCAGATTCATTCTGAGCAACCCTAGCAGAAATCATGTGACACAGAGTCCCTGGACATAGCTAACTGGAGACCCCACACACACACACACACACACACACACACACACAGGGTAGGTTAGACAGAGTTTCCCCCCTGAGAATGGCAAGAGAGACACAGAGTTCAGAGCCAACCCACACACAGCGCTGTTATATATAAAGGACACCCCTTATTAGCGCCCACTGCGTACTGCAAGAGTTGCACAGATCTAATTCACCGTCCCGTCCCCTTCTGCAACCCCCTGGCACCGCACAGGATAGCTGGAGTTGCTTGGAGGGACAGCTCTGTCAGTGTCTGTATACAGGAACTGCAGGCAGGAAAATGGCGCTGAACGCTGCTGGTTCCGCTCTGAGGAGAAGCTCCACCCCTTGAAGATGGCGCGGTTTCCCGCACAAATTCTTTATACTGGCCTGAAGACTCAGACGCAAAGCGGGGGATTCCGTCCCCTTTTGAGCGTCTGAGTACGGAGGATTGTGACGCTACCCTGGGGATTCAGTCTCTGGTTAGCGTCTGTGACCAGTGTAGGGTATTAAGATGTTGGCTCAGGACGCCCCTCAAAGCGCCAACACTGTGTGCCACTGAGACTTCCCGGACCGCAGCCGCTCAGAGCTGCGCTCCTTCCCTTGTGCCACCATATCTCTTCCGATCTTCTGGCTCTGTAAGGGGGTGGCGGCATGCTGCCGGGGTGAGCGATCCCCTGTGGTGGGGAACGTTCGATCCCCTCAGGAGCTCAGTGTCCCGTCAGCGGAGGTAGTGGCTCAGACCCTGCAGGGAGGGCACTACTCCCCCCCCCCCCCCCCCCTTAGTCCCTCGAAGCAGGGAGGCTGTTGCCAGCAGCCTCCCTGTAAAATAATAAACTCTAAAAACAAACTTTTGCTAAAGAAGCTCTGTAGAGCACCCCTAGCTGTGACCGGCTCCTCCGGGCACATTTTCTAAACTGGGTCTGGTAGGAGGGACATAGAGGGAGGAGCCAGCCCACACTATCAAACTCTTAAAGTGTCAATGGCTCCTAGTGGACCCGTCTATACCCCATGGTACTAACGTGGACCCCAGCATCCTCTACGACGCAAGAGAAAACATTACTTTCAGACTTTGTTAGGTCGAATTTAGATTCAACCTATTTATTTTATTAACAGTTTCTTATATAGCGCAGCATATTCCGTTGCGCTTTACAATTATAACAGTAATAGAACAAAACTGGGTTAAAAACAGACAGAGGTAGGAAGGCCCTGCTCACAAGTTTACATTCTATTCAATTATAGTGTTGTTTTTCCGACTCTTTTAAAAATCAGACATGTCGGATATGCGGCCAATTCAGACGGGTTTTTGGCCTGTTTCTGACAATGTCAATCCAACCTTAAAAAAAGTCGGATTGGCATTGTTGAAAAGGAGCAAAAACCTGTCAGAATTGCCCGCAAATTGAATACTGAACTGTTGGATCCTCTCCGTCGGAGAGGATCCGACAAGCATTGAATAGACTCCATAGTGTTAACGCGCAATACCAATGACATTTGAAATTTAACGCCAATATTATTGCTAAAATTGCTTGTAAAGTGCCCAGATTAACATTGCTTGCGATCAGATAAAATAGTCAACAAAAACGTAAAGATGTTTGCATGAATCAACTGATTATTACCCCCACATGATTATCATACTGTAAGAGCCAAGACCCAATTTAGAGACGTAGCATTCAGTTCTTTTGGCGCCCTGTTTCAGCAGGGCGCCACTCCCTTCTCTATTTTAAAGTACTAAAATGTTCCCTGCCCTTATGAAGGCACCCACCGATTACAAACTGACCTCAGCGGGGAAGGTGGAGCTACAGCCAGCATTTCAGAAAACAATTGCTTGCTGAAGCCAGCATCTGCGTCCTCGTATACAGCTTCAGTATTGAATTCCCTGATCATCCTGAGTAACCGAGTACTTGCACAAAACATCTCCTGCAGCTTTAGCGTCCATCTGTGAATCGGGCCCCTTTATGCCACAAAATAGATTCCCTATTTGGTTTAGGAAAAAGGCCCTATTGTTTTTTGGGGGGATAAACACAAGGGGTGGAATTCAAATGTTATTCCTGCCGGCAGTGGGAAATGTAGCTCCATTCCGGCGCAAGCGGCTGCCGGCGTCTACATTTCAGCTTGCACCCACCGGGGTTGGCGAGCAGAAATGTGTGATAAGTGTTCCGTTTGGGAGCCCAAATAGCACTTTCTGATCATGCCCATTAGTTTTGTCGGGTTTAGACGCTTTATGCAGCTAAACCAGACACTAATGGGCACAGTCAGCGCAATAGGTGACATCCGTTGTATATCACCCTCTGCAATCTCCCTTCACTTTAGACAGGCCATCGGGGGCAATAATTTAATTCCCCACAAGATGTACAAAGAGATGGCTATATCACGTCCAAACAAGTAGTATGAAAGAGGTTACCATGTATAGAAGAACATCAGTTTATAGTGCTCCTGATGTCTACCTTCAAACTCAACTCATCTTATTTTGCAGTAGGTGAATGTGGGTTTAGCGATTCAAGAAAGTCTATTGAACAGATTTGTAAAAATAAAAATACCATCAACCCCTACCAGCACTCTTTCTGCTCAACTGGACTGAGACTATACTGTACCACACGCTATATGCTTAACAGACATCTGAAGACAGCTGACTGATGGCCCTGAAGAGCTGGTTACAGTAACTTGAAATGTGAATCGCAGCTGCATCTAGTCTCCTGCTGCCTGATTTCACACCATCATAAGGTTAATAATCAGAAAGCTCCTAATGGTATTCCATCATTTGAGCCAGCAGCTTGTGCAGAGCCCATAGAATTTTTGGCATCTGGTGACAAGGCAGAGCTGATAATACCCCCTGCTTCTTTCTGGTGGCAAGTCCCGTTTAATGGACATGCCCATATCTTTGCTCCACCTCCTCCTATTACAGGCAGAGAGAGCTCCAATACAGCACAATGTTATCTTACAGTCACCATATATGGGCTGGACAATGATAGCAAAACATAATGTACTGTGAACTATGGAAGTGAGGAAATAGATTGATGCCGATTGGCTAAAGGCCTATTCATGAAGCAGTCAACAGTGTAGAAAAGTGAACCAGTGGAGAAGTTGCCCTTGCCAATCAGCATTGAAGTAACATCTATAAATTTGCAGACTATAAAATTATACAGAGCAGCTGATTGGGCAACTTATCCACACTTTTCACTGCTTCATGAATAGACCCCAAAACAAATGCAAACATCATCTGATAACTAATTTACATAATCAGAAGCATATCTAGATAATTTCAAAAGCAGTGATGTATACAGTGCCTTGCTAAAGTATTCACCCCCCCCTTGGCTTTTTACCTATTAGTTACATTACAACCTGTAATTAACCTTTTTTTTTTTTTTTTTTTTTTTTTACTCTGAATCTTCTGCGATGGATCTGCACAAAATAGTCTAAGTTGGTGAGGTGAAATGAGAAAAATTTATATAAAAAATCATTTTTATAAATAAAAATTTGAGAATTGGCATGTGCTTATGTATTCACCAACTTAGCTATGTAGCTCCTCAAAAGTTCTGGTGCAACCAATTGCCTTCAGAAGTCACATAAATTAGTGAAATTAAATCCAACTGTGTGCAATCTAATTGTCACATGATCTGTCAGTATAAACACACCTTTTCTGAAAGGCCCCAGAGGCTGCAACACTACTACGCAAGAAGCATCACACCATGAAGACCAAGGAGCTCTCCAAACAAGTCAAGGACAAAGGTGTTGAGAAGTACAAGTCAGGGTTGGGTTATAAAAAAAAAAAATATCCAAATCTTTAATGATCCCCGGAGCACCATCAAGTCCATCATCTTCAAATGGAAAGAACATAGTACCACAACAAACCTGCCAAGAGAGGGCCAGAAACCAAAACTCACGACCGGTCAAGGAGCGCATTAATCAGAGAGGCAGCACAGAGACCAAAGGTAACCCTGAAGGAGCTGCAAAGTTCCACAGCAGAGACTGGTGTATCTGCACATGTGACCACAATAAGCCGTACACTCCATAGAGTTGGGCTTTATGGAAGAATGGGCAGAAAAAAAAAAAGAATTTACTTACCGATAATTCTATTTCTCGTAGTCCGTAGTGGATGCTGGGGACTCCGTCAGGACCATGGGGAATAGCGGGCTCCGCAGGAGACAGGGCACATCTAAAAAGCGTTTTAGGTCACATGGTGTGTACTGGCTCCTCCCCCTATGACCCTCCTCCAAGCCTCAGTTAGGTACTGTGCCCGGACGAGCGTACACAATAAGGAAGGATCTTGAATCCCGGGTAAGACTCATACCAGCCACACCAATCACACCGTACAACTTGTGATCTGAACCCAGTTAACAGTATGATAACAAAACGAAGTAGCCTCTGAAAAAATGGCTCACAACAATAGTAATAACCCGATCTTTGTAACAATAACTATGTACAAGCATTGCAGACAATCCGCACTTGGGATGGGCGCCCAGCATCCACTACGGACTACGAGAAATAGAATTATCGGTAAGTAAATTCTTATTTTCTCTAACGTCCTAGTGGATGCTGGGGACTCCGTCAGGACCATGGGGATTATACCAAAGCTCCCAAACGGGCGGGAGAGTGCGGATGACTCTGCAGCACCAAATGAGAGAACTCCAGGTCCTCTTTAGCCAGAGTATCAAATTTGTAAAATTTTACAAACGTGTTCTCCCCTGACCACGTAGCTGCTCGGCAAAGTTATAATGCCGAGACTCCTCGGGCAGCCGCCCAGGATGAGGCCACCTTCCTTGTGGAATGGGCATCTACATATTTCGGCTGTGGCAGGCCTGCCACAGAATGTGCAAGCTGAATTGTACTACAAATCTAGCGTGCAATAGACTGCTTAGAAGCAGGAGCACCCAGCTTGTTGGGTGCATACAATATAAACAGCAAGTCAGACTTTCTGACTCCAGCCGTCCTAACTATATATATATATATATATATATATATATATATATATATATATATATATATATATATATATATATATTTTTAGGGCCCTGACAACGTCTAGTAACTTGGAGTCCTCCAAGTCCCCAGTAGCCGCAGGCACCACAATAGGTTGTTTCAGGTGACAACGCTGACACCCCTTTAGGAAGAAAACTGGAGACGAGTCCCAGTTCTGCCCTGTACAAATGGAAAATTCTAATATGGGCTTTTGTAAAACAAAACCGCCCATTCTTTTTGACAATCGCCTGGCCGAGGCCAGGACTAACAACATGGTCACTTTCCATGTGAGATATTGGTCAACAGCATGGTCACTTTCCATGTGAGATATTTCAAATCCACAGATTTGAGCGGTTCAAACCAATATGATTTTAAGGAATCCCAACACTATGTTGAGATCTCACGGTGCCCCTAGAGGCACAAAAGAACTGTATATGGAATACACCCTTTACAATCTGGACTTCAGGAACTGAAGTCAATTTTTTCTGGAAGAAAATCTACAGGGCCGAAATTTAAATCTTAATGAACCCCAATTTGAGACTCAAAACACTCCTGTTTTCAGGAAGTGCAGAATCGACCTAGTTGAATTTCCTTCGTGGAGCCTTCCTGGCCTTACCCACGCAACATATTTTCACCACATGTGGTGATGACGTTGTGCGGTCACCTCCTTCCTGGCTTTGACCAAGGTAGGTATGACCTCTTATGGAATGCCTTTTTCCCTTCAGAATCCGGTATTCAACCGCCATGCCGTCAAACGCAGCCACGGTAATTCTTGGAAAAGACATGGTACTTGCTGAAGCAAGTCCCTTCTTAGCTCCCCAGGTGCTTAGTCCTCTGTGAGCATCTCTTGAAGCTCCGGGTACCAAGTCCCTCTTGGCCCATCCGGAGCCACTAGTATAGTTCATACTCCTCTATGTCTTATAATTCTCAATACCTTGGTTATGAGAAACAGAGGAGGGAACCCATACACTGACTGGTACACCCACGGTGTTACCAGAACATCCACAGCTATCGCCTGAAGGTCTCATGACCTGGCGGAATACCTGTCCCGTTTTTCGGGCGGGACGCTATCATGTCCACCTTTGGTCTTTGCCAACGGTCCACAATCATGCTGAAAAACTTCCCTATGAAGTTTCCACTCTCCCGGGTGGAGGTCATGCCTGCTGAGGAAGTCTGCTTCCCAGTCGTCCACTCCCGGAAAGAACACTGCTGACAGTGCTATCACATGATTTTCCGCCTAGCGAAAAATCCTTGCAGTTTTGTCACTGCCCTCCTGCTTCTTGTGCCGCCCTTTCTGTTTACGTGGGCGACTGCCGTGATGTTATCCCACTGGATCAATACCGGCTGACCTTGAAGCAGAGGTCTTGCTAAGTTTAGAGCCTTATAAATTTGCTCTAAGCTTATTTATGCAGAGAGAATTCTCCAGACTTAATCACACTTCCCTGGAAATTTTTTCCCTGTGTGACTGTTCTCCAGCCTCTCAGGCTGGCCTCCGTGGTCACCGGCATCCAATCCTGAATGCCAAATCTGCTGCCCTCTAGAAGATGAGCACTCTGTAATCACCACAGGAGAGACACCCTTGTCCTTGGATATAGGGTTATCCGCTGATGCATCTGAGGATGCGATCCGGACCATTTGTCCAGCAGATCCCACCGAAGAGTTCTTGCGGGAAATCTGCCGAATGGAATTGCTTCGTAATAAGCCACCATTTTTACCAGGACTCTTGTGCAATGATGCACTGACACTTTTCCTGGTTTTAGGAGGATCCCGATTAGCTCGGAGAACTCCCTGGCTTTCTCCACTGGGAGAAACACGTTTTTCTGGACTGTGTCCAGAATCATCCCTATGAACAGTAGACGTGTCATCGGAAAAAGCTGCGATTTTGGAATATTTAGAATCCACTCGTGCTGACGTAGAACTACTTAAGATAGTGCTACTCCGACCTCCAACTGTTCTCTGGACCTTGCCCTTATCAGGAAAGCGTCCATGTTTCCTTTTAAGAAAAATCATCATTCCGGCCATTACCTTGGTAAAGACCCGGGGCGCCGTGGACAACCCAAACGGCAGCGTCTGAACTGATAGTGACAGTTCTGTACCAGGAACCTGAAGTACCCTTGGTGAGAAGGGCAAATTTGGACCTGTAGGTAAGCGTCCCTGATATCCAGTGACACCATATCGTCCCCTTCTTCCTGGTTCGCTATCACTGCTCTGAGTGACTCCATCTTGATTTGAACGCTTGTATGTAAGTGTTCAAATATTTCAGATCTCACCGAGCCGGTTGGCTTCAGTACCACAATATAGTGTGGGATACTACCCCCTTCCATGTTGTAAGAGGGGTACTTTGATTATCACCTGCTGGGAATACAGCCTGTGAATTGTGTGAGGGGGAGATGTCTCGAATTTCCAATGTACACCTGGGATACTACATGTAGGATCCCGGAGTTCCCTTGCGAGTGAGCCCCCTGCGTACTGAAACTCTTGAGATGACCCCCTACCGCACCTGAGTCCGCTTGTACGGCCCCAGCGTTATGCTGCGGACTTGGCAGAAGCTGTGAGGGGCTTCTGTTCCTGGGAATGGGCTGCTTGCTGCCGTCTTCTTCCCTTTCCTCTACCCCTGGGCAGATATGACTGGCCTTTGCCCGCCTGCCCCTATGGGGACGAAAGGACTGAGACTGAAAAGACTGTGTCCTTTTTTGCCGATATGTGATTCGGGGTAACAAAGAGTGGATTTTTCAGCTGTTGCCATGGCCACCAGGTCCGATGGACCGCCCCTTTATACGGCAATACTTCCACATGCCGTCTGGAATCTGCCTCACCTGACCACTGTCCTGTCTTCGTCTGGCAGATATGTAAATCACATTTACTCTTGATGCCAGAATGCAAATATCCCTCTGCGCATCACGCATATATAGAAATGCATCCTTAAAATGCTCTATAGTCAATAAAATCTTGTCCCTGTCAAGGGTATCAAAATTTTCAGTCAGGAAATCCGACCAAGCCCCCTCAGCGCTGCACATCCAGGCTGAGGCGATTGCTGGTCGTAGTATAACACCAGTATGTGTGTATATACTGTCATGATATTTTTCAGCTTCCTATCAGCTGGCTTCTTGAGGGCGGCCGTATCTAGAGACGGTAACGCCATGTTTTTATAAGCGTGTGAGCGCCTTATCCACCCTAAGGTGTGTTTCCCAACTCGCCCTTACTTCTGGCGGGAAAGGGTATACCGCCCATAACTTTCTATCGGAGGAACCCCACGTATCATCACACACTTCATTTAATTTATCTGATTCAGGCAAAACTACAAGTAGTTTATTCACACCCTACAAAATACCCTTATTTGTGGTACTTGTAGTATCAGAAATATGTAACAGCTCCTTCATTGCCCTTAACATGTAACTCGTGGCCCTAAAGGAAAATTACGTATGTTTCTTCACCGTCGACACTGGGGTCAGTGTCCATGTCTGTGTCTGTCGACCGACTGAGGTAAATGGGCGTTTTTACAAGCCCCTGACGGTGTCTGAGACGCCTGGACCGGTACTAATTTGTCCGCCGGCCATCTCATGTCGTCAACCGTCTTGCAGCGTGTTGACATTATCACGTAATTCCATAAGTAGACCATCCATTCCGGTGTCAACTCCCTAGAGAGTGACATCAACATTACAGGCAATTTGCTCCGCCTCCTCACCAACATTTTCCTCATACATGTCGACACACACGTACCGACATACAGCACACACACAGGGAATGCTCTGATAGAGGACAGGACCCACTAGCCCTTTGGGGAGACAGAGGGAGAGTTTGCCAGCACACACCAAAAGCGCTATAATGTATATAACAACCCTAGAAGGTGTTGTTTCTATATATGCGCTCTTAATATATCATTATATCGCCAATTTATGCCCCCCTTCTCTTTTAACCCTGTTTCTGTAGTGCAGTGCAGGGGAGAGTGGGAGCCTTCCTCACCAGCGGAGCTGATCAGGAAAATGGCGCTGAGTGCTGAGGAGAATAAGCTCCGCCCCCTTTTCGGCGGGCTTTTCCTCCCGGTTTTTTAATAACTGGCCTGGGTTAAAATACATACATATAGCCTTAATGGCTATATGTGATGTATTTATTTGCCAAATAGGTATTTATATTGCTGCCCAGGGCGCCCCCAGCAGCGCCCTGCACCCTCCGTGACCGTGTCAGTGAGCCGTGTGACAACAATGGCGCACAGCTGCAGTGCTGTGCGCTACCTCTCTGAAGACTGTGAAGTCTTCTGCCGCCTGTTTCCGGACCTCCGTTCCGCCGTCTTTCTTCAGCGTCTGTAAGGGGGATCGGCGGCGCGGCTCCGGGACGAACCCCAGGCTGACCTGTGTTCCGACTCCCTCTGGAGCTCAGTGTCCAGTAGCCTAAGACTTCAATCCTCCTGCACGCAGGTGAGTTGCCAGTCTCTCCCCTAAGTCCCTCGTTGCAGTGATCCTGTCGCCAGCAGGAATCACTGATTAGAAACCTAAAAAAAAAAAACTTTACTAAATAGCTCCTTAAGAGAGCCATCCAGTTTGCACCCTTCTCGGACGGGCACAAAAACCTAACTGAGGCTTGGAGGAGGGTCATAGGGGGAGGAGCCAGTACACACCATGTGACCTAAAAAGCTTCTTAGATGTGCCCTGTCTCCTGCGGAGCCCGCTATTCCCCATGGTCCTGACGGAGTCCCCAGCATCCACTAGGACGTTAGAGAAAAGCCAATAGTGTTAAAAATAAGGCGGCACATGTGGAGTTTGCCAAAAGGCATGTAGACGACTCCCCAAATGTATGGAGGAATGTGCTCTGGTCAGATGAGACTAAAATTGTGCTTTTCGGCCACCAAGTAAAACGCTATGTCTGGCGCAAACCCAACACATCCCATCACCCCAAGAACACCATCCCCACAGTGAAACATGGCGGTGGCAGCATCATGCTGTGGGGATGTTTTTCAGCACCAGGAACTGGTAAACGGTTCAAGTCGAGGGAAAGATGGATGGTGGTAAATACAGGGATATTCTTGAGCAAAACCTGTTTCAGTCTGCCTGTGGATTTGAGACTGGGACAGAGGTTCACCTTCCAGCAGGACAATGACCCAAAGCATACGGCTAGGAAACACTCGAGTGGTTTAAGGGGAAACATTTAAATGTGTTGGAATGGCCTAGACAAAGCCCAGATCTCAATCCAATGGAGAATCTGTGGTCCGACTTGAAGATTGCTGTTCACAAGCGGAAACCATCCAACATGAAGGAGCTGGAGCAGTTTTGCCTTGAGGAATGGGCAAAAATCCCAGTGGCAAGATCATGTAGCTTTGGATAAGTCTCTTTGCAACAAAAGGTGGCTCAACAAAGTACTGACTTTAGGGGGGTGAATAGTTATTCACGCTGATGTTCTCTGTTATTTTGTTCTAAATGTTGTTTGCTTCACAATAAAAAAAAAAAAAAAGCTGTAGGCATTCTGTGAATGAAAATAAGATTTTACTCACCGGTAAATCTATTTCTCGTAGTCCGTAGTGGATGCTGGGGACTCCGTAAGGACCATGGGGAATAGACGGGCTCCGCAGGAGACTGGGCACTCTAAGAAAGAATTAGTACTACTGGTGTGCACTGGCTCCTCCCTCTATGGCCCTCCTCCAGACCTCAGTTAAGGAAACTGTGCCCGGAAGAGCTGACATTACAAGGAAAGGATTTTGGAATCTAGGAAAACTCATACCAGCCACACCAATCACACCGTATAACTTGTGATAACATACCCAGTTAACAGTATGAACAACAACAGAGCATCAACAACGGATGCCAACATAACATAACCCTTTATAAAGCAATAACTATATACACGTATTGCAGAAAGTCCGCACTTGGGACGGGCGCCCAGCATCTACTACGGACTACGAGAAATAGATTTACCGGTGAGTAAAATCTTATTTTCTCTAACGTCCTAGTGGATGCTGGGGACTCCGTAAGGACCATGGGGATTATACCAAAGCTCCCAAACGGGCGGGAGTGCGCGGATGACTCTGCAGCACCGAAAGAGCAAACACAAGGTCCTCCTCAGCCAGGGTATCAAACTTGTAGAATTTTGCAAAGGTGTTTGAACCCGACCAAGTAGCAGCTCGGCAAAGCTGTAATGCCGAGACCCCTCGGGCAGCCGCCCAAGAAGAGCCCACTTTCCTTGTGGAATTGGCTTTTACCGATTTTGGATGCGGCAATCCAGCCGCAGAATGAGCCTGCTGAATCGTGTTACAGATCCAGCGAGCAATAGTTTGCTTTGAAGCAGGAGCACCCAGCTTGTTGGATGCATACAGGATAAACAGCGACTCAGTTTTCCTGACTCCAGCCGTTCTGGCTACATAAATCTTCAAAGCCCTGACTACATCCAGCAACTTGGAATCCTCCAAGTCACGAGTAGCCACAGGCACCACAATAGGTTGGTTCAAATGAAAGGATGACACCACCTTCGGCAGAAATTGTGGACGAGTCCGTAATTCTGCCCTGTCCATATGGAAAACCAGATAGGGGCTTTTACATGACAAAGCCGCCAATTCTGACACACGCCTAGCCGAAGCTAAGGCCAACAGCATGACCACTTTCCACGTGAGATACTTTAGCTCCACGGTCTTAAGCGACTCAAACCAGTGGGATTTCAGGAATACTAACACCACGTTGAGATCCCAAGGTGCCACTGGTGGCACAAAAGGGGGCTCAATATGCAGCACTCCCTTAACAAACGTCTGAACCTCAGGAAGAGAAGCCAGTTCTTCCTGAAAGAAAATGGATAGGGCTGAAATCTGGACCTTTATGGACCCTAATTTTAAGCCCATAGTCACTCCTGACTGTAGGAAGTGCAGGAACCGGCCCAACTGGAATTCCTCTGTAGGGGCCTTCCTGGCCTCACACCAAGCAACATATTTTCGCCATATACGGTGATAGTACTTTGCGGTCACGTCCTTCCTAGCCTTTATTAGCGTAGGAATAACTTCATCCGGAATGCCTTTTTCCGCTAGGATCCGGCGTTCAACCGCCATGCCGTCAAACGCAGCCGCGGTAAGTCTTGGAACAGACAGGGCCCCTGTTGCAACAGGTCCTGTCTGAGAGGCAGAGGCCATGGGTCCTCTGTGAGCATTTCTTGCAGTTCCGGGTACCAAGTCCTTCTTGGCCAATCCGGAACAATGAGTATTGTTCTCACTCCTCTTTTTCTTACGATTCTCAGTCAGCACCTTGGGTATGAGAGGAAGAGGAGGAAACACATAGACCGACTGGAACACCCACGGTGTTACTAGTGCGTCCACAGCTATCGCCTGAGGGTCCCTTGACCCGGTGCAATACCTTTTTAGCTTTTTGTTGAGGCGGGACGCCATCATGTCCACCTGTGGCAGTTCCCATCGATTTGCAATCTGCGTGAAGACTTCTTGATGAAGTCCCCACTCTCCCGGGTGGAGGTCGTGCCTGCTGAGGAAGTCTGCTTCCCAGTTGTCCACTCCCGGAATGAACACTGCTGACAGTGCTTGCACGTGATTCTCCACCCAACGAAGAATCCTGGTGGCTTCCGCCATCGCCACCCTGCTTCTTGTGCCGCCATGGCGGTTTACATGAGCCACTGCGGTGATGTTGTCTGACTGAATCAGCACCGGTTGGTTGCGAAGCAGAGGCTCCGCTTGACTCAGGGCGTTGTATATGGCCCTTAGTTCCAGGATATTGATGTGCAGACAAGCCTCCTGACTTGACCACAGCCCTTGGAAGTTTCTTCCCTGAGTGACTGCCCCCCGTCCTCGGAGGCTTGCATCCGTGGTCACCAGGACCCAGTCCTGTATGCCGAACCTGCGGCCCACGAGAAGGTGAGCACTCTGCAGCCACCACAGAAGAGACACCCTGGCCCTGGGGGATAGGGTGATCAGCCGATGTATCTGAAGATGCGATCCGGACCACTTGTCCAACAGATCCCACTGAAAGATCCTCGCATGGAACCTGCCGAAGGGAATGGCTTCGTATGACGCCACCAACTTTCCCAGGACTCGCGTGCAGTGATGCACCGACACCTGTTTTGGTTTAAGGAGGTCTCTGACCAGAGTCACGAGCTCCTGAGCCTTCTCCGCCGGGAGAAACACCTTCTTCTGGTCTGTGTCCAGAATCATGCCCAGGAAGGGCAGACGCGTCGTAGGAATCAGCTGCGACTTTGGAATATTCAGAATCCAGCCGTGCTGTTGCAACACTTCCTGAGAGTGTGCTACACTGATCAGCAATTGCTCTCTGGACCTCGCTTTTATGAGGAGATCGTCCAAGTATGGGATAATTGTAACTCCTTGCTTTCGAAGGAGCACCATCATTTCCGCCATTACCTTGGTAAATATTCTCGGTGCCGTGGACAGACCAAACGGCAACGTCTGGAATTGGTAATGACAGTCCTGTACCACAAATCTGAGGTACTCCTGATGAGGTGGATAAATGGGGACATGCAAGTAAGCATCCTTGATGTCCAGAGACACCATAAAATCCCCTTCTTCCAGGCTTGCAATGACCGCTCTGAGCGATTCCATTTTGAACTTGAATCATTTCAGATAAATGTTCAGAGACTTTAAGTTCAATATGGGTCTGACCGAACTGTCCGGTTTCGGTACCACAAACATTGTGGAATAGTAACCCTTTCCCTGTTGAAGGAGGGGAACCTTAACCACCACCTGCTGGAGATATAACTTGTGAATTGCCGCTAACACTACCTCCCTTTCCATGGGGGAAGCTGGCAGGGCCGATTTGAGGTAACGGTGAGGGGGCATCACTTCGAATTCCAGCTTGTATCCCTGAGATACAATCTGTATAGCCGAGGGATCCACCTGTGAGCGGACCCACTGGTGGCTGAAATTTCGGAGACACGCCCCCACCGCTCCCGGCTCCATCTGTGGAGCCCCAGCGTCATGCGGTGGATTTAGTGGAAGCCGGGGAGGACTTCTGTTCCTGGGAACTAGCTGTATGGTGCAGCTTCTTTCCTCTACCCCTGCCTCTGGCAAGAAAGGATGCACCTTTGACTTTCTTGCTTTTTTGTGAACGAAAGGACTGCATTTGGTAATACGGTGCTTTCTTAGGCTGTGAGGGAATATATGGCAAAAAATTTGACTTCCCAGCCGTAGCTGTGGAAACTAGGTACGAGAGACCATCCCCAAACAATTCCTCACCCTTATAAGGTAAAACCTCTATGTGTTTTTTAGAGTCGGCATCACCTGTCCATTGCCGAGTCCACAGGACCCTTCTGGCAGAAATCGACATTGCGTTTACTCTAGAGCCCAATAGGCAAATGTCCCTCTGGGCATCCCTCATATATAGGACAGCGTCTTTTATATGCTCCAGTGTTCGTAAAATAGTATCCTTGTCCAAGGTATCCAGTTCCTCAGACAGAGTATCTGTCCATGCTGCTACAGCACTACACATGCAGGCCGACGCAATTGCCGGCCTCAGCAGAGTACCTGAATGTGTATAAACAGACTTCAGGATACCTTCCTGCTTCCTATCCGCAGGATCCTTTAGGGAGGCCGTATCCTGTGACGGCAGGGCCACCTTCTTAGATAAGCGCGTCAGAGCTTTGTCTACCCTAGGGGAGGATTCCCAGCGCATCCTGTCCGTTGGCGGGAAAGGGTACGCCATAAGTAACCTTTTGGAAATCAGTACTTTCCTATCAGGAGAGTCCCACGCTTTTTCACATAACTCATTTAACTCATGTGAAGGGGGAAAAGTCACCTCTTGCTTTTTCTCCCCAAACATATAAACCCTCTTGTCAGGGACAGGGTTTACCTCTGATATGTGCAATACATCCTTCATTGCTATAATCATGTAGCGGATGGCTTTAGCCATTTTAGGCTGCAATTTTGCATCATCGCCATCGACACTGGAGTCAGAATCCGTGTCGATATCTGTGTCAACAATTTGGGATAGTGGGTGCTTCTGAAACCCTGACGGCCTCTGCGCTGTAGGATCAGGCATGGGCTGAGACCCCGACTGTCCCAAGGCTTCAGCTTTATCCAACCTTTTATGCAAGGAGTTTACATTATCATTTAACACCTTCCACATATCCATCCAATCAGGTGTCGGCGCAGTCGGCGGAGACACCCAATTCATCTGCACCTGCTCTGCCTCCACATAGCCCTCCTCGTCAAACATGTCGACACAAGCGCACCGACACACCACACACACAGGGGATGCTCTATATGAGGACAGGACCCCCACAAGGCCTTTTGGAGAGACAGAGAGAGAGTATGCCAGCACACACCCCAGCGCTATATAACCAAGGAATTACACCGTAACTTAGTGTTTACCCAGTAGCTGCTGTATATATGATTAATGCGCTAAATTGATGTGCCCCCCCCTCTCTTTTTACCCTCTTTCTACCGTGAGTCTGCAGGGGAGAGCCTGCGGAGCTTCCTCTCAGCGGAGCTGTGGAGAGAAAATGGCACTGGTGAGTGCTGAGGAAGAAGCCCCGCCCCCTCAGCGGCGGGCTTCTGTCCCGCGATTTGGTGTAAAAAAAATGGCGGGGGCTCATGCATATATACAGTGCCCAGCTGTATATATGCTGCTTTTTGCCAGGAGGTACTCAGTTGCTGCCCAGGGCGCCCCCCCCCCTGCGCCCTGCACTCTACAGTGACCGGAGTGTGTGGGTTAGTGTGGGAGCAATGGCGCACAGCTGCAGTGCTGTGCGCTACCTCATATGAAGACAGGAGTCTTCTGCTGCCGATTGTGACGTCTTCTTGCTTCACCCGCCGGCTTCTGTCTTCTGGCTCTGCGAGGGGGACGGCGGCGCGGCTCCGGGAACGGACGACCAAGGTTAAGTTCCTGTGTTCGATCCCTCTGGAGCTAATGGTGTCCAGTAGCCTAAGAAGCGCAACCTAGTAGGTAGGTTAGTAGGTTTGCTTCTCTCCCCTCAGTCCCACGTAGCAGAGAGTCTGTTGCCAGCAGAAGCTCTCTGAAAATAAAAAAACCTAACTAAAATACTTTCTTAATAGCAAGCTCAGGAGAGCTCACTAAAATGCACCCAGCTCCTTCCGGGCACAGATTCTAACTGAGGTCTGGAGGAGGGGCATAGAGGAAGGAGCCAGTGCACACCAGTAGTACTAATTATTTCTTAGAGTGCCCAGTCTCTTGCGGAGCCCGTCTATTCCCCATGGTCCTTACGGAGTCCCCAGCATCCACTAGGACGTTAGAGAAATGATGCAAACCTTCAAACAATCCATTTTAATTCCAGGTTGTGAGGCAACAAAACATGAAATATGCAAAAGGGGTGAATACTTTAGCAAGGCACTGTACAGAGGCTAAATGCACGTAACTTAACAGCACATTCCCAGATGCAAGAAAATAGATAATTAAAACAAAACGCCTGAAAATGTATGTGCTATAGTTATGCACATAATACATTTTCCATTTATGTTTCCGTCAAAATTACTTGTAATGCACTCAGAAGATCATATGCTTTTTTTTCTTTTTTGTTCTGAAATTTGTTTATTAACAGACGTTAAAAAATTGATGGGAGTGAGTTTAAAACCACTGTGCCCACTATACGCAATTGCACTTTGTACAGAATCCATGTTAGACATAAGGGGATATTCAATTAGTGCAGAGTATTCTGACAGTCGGAAAATCGGCACTAATTCAACCGTTTGGTATTCAATAGCGGGCGTTTTCGCCATGCCTTTTCTATTTTTTGGGGGGATGAATTGGCATGGGTAAAAAAAGGACCAAAATACTTGAAAAATGCCCACAAATTCAACAAAACACATGGATTGGTAGCTAATTTCGCTGATCCACGTGGTTTTCGCCAGGGCGGATTTTTCAACAAGTCAAAAAATCGGAACGGGCTTTGAATAGGTTGAATATGAATTTGACATTCAAAACGTGCGGAAAGTGCAGTTTTGCGACTAGTTAAAAAAACTGCAATAATTTAATACACCCCCCCCCCCCCCAATTAGGGTAGATATATTATGCGGCTGTATGGGTTTAGGAATATCTACGCACGTCATTTGCTCAGATACCGCTTATCCACATTGAATTATCGTGAAGTGTGCAAGATGACTGCTATTATCAGCATTATTGGTGCACCTATTGTATCTGCTATATAGAGCGCCGATGTGCAACTACATGTATGAACGGCCAGTGGCACTTACCATTCCGACAGACGCAGCTGTCATTCCCCCCCACCACCACAGCACTGTTCCTGGTTGCCAGAATATGTCAGCCAAAATCCATGCAGCACTGGTACCAGACAGCAGGTACAGCAGCAAGAGGGAGAATGCACTTTGTCAAAGAGGCAAAAGGACTATTAAAACATGCCGCCGGCATCTGGACCTGCATCGCTGTGCTAAATCAGCAAAGCAGGTACTGCCAAATAACGTGAGAAACGGTAATAATCACAAAAAACACACACACTACACTGCAAGTAGTCTCATAAAAAATGGAACCGCCATGTTTAACTACTATAGGCCAATGTTAAACATAGGAAAATTGTTCCCGACGTTCCCAGACAGACTGTTCGACATATTTATAGAGACATCTTAAGTTAATTTTATTTCAAATAATTGTGGCAGGGGGAAGTGGGAGGAAAAAGTATTCTTTACAGGTGTTCTTTTGGACTGGAGAATGGTACGTATAGACTAAAATAACTTTTCTCATACGTCCTAGAGGATGCTGGGGACACTTCAAGAACCAAGGGGTATAGACGGGATCCGCAGGAGACATGGGCACTTTAAGACTTTCAATGGGGGTGTGAACTGGCTCCTCCCTCTATGCCCCTCCTCCAGACTCCAGTTATAGCAGGCATGTCCAAACTGCGGCCCTCCAGCTGTTGAGAAACTACACATCCCAACACGCCCTGACACAGCTTTAGCATTCTCTGACAACAAAACTGTGTCAGGGCATGCTGGGATATGTAGTCTCAACATCTGGAGGGCCGCAGTTTGGACATGCCTGAGTTATAGGAACTGTGCCCAGGGAGACGGACATTTCGAGGAAAGGGATTTATTGTTAAACTAAGGTGAGATACATACCAGCTCACACCTCAAGTACGCCGTACAACATGGCATTCAACAACGCAAGTCAACGGCATGAACAACATCAGCAACAGGCTGACCACAAACGTAACACAACATGTGCGTAACCATAACTACTAACTGCAGATACAGTCCGCACTGGGACGGGCGCCCAGCATCCTCTACGGACTAAGAGAAAAGGATTTACCGGTAGGTATTAAAATCCTATTTTATATGAAACGTGACAGTGTTTTTCTTTGTTCAACTGACGTTCCGGAATGGCACATCGTGGCCATTCTATTTAGCTGAAACACCCCCTAAGATTTCTTCCACCACACTGGTATTGTAGGACACCAGTCATACCCCATCTACACTTTTAGATAAAGCCCCAGGATTATGTCCTACCTTCAGAAACCTGCAGCTACACAATGTTATCAATGCAAAGACAATCACTTATACTGCTTTCACATCGCAAATCCAGGTCGGACCCAGCTTTTGAACCTGGATCCGACCTGGGTCCAAGCAGCCCCAGACCCTTTCACATTGCAGTTTCAACACGGGTGATCCAGGGTTGGTGCCTTTCACACTGAACCCAGGTCACCCATGTTAAACACGGTCATGTGATTTAAAATGGACTTTTCTGGTTCACATTGATGAGATTTAAAAGAAAATAAACAGGAGGGGCTGGGGACTGGTCTGAGCAGACACAAGCAGCCACTCAGCACCTTTTTCTGAGACCCGGGTTGAATATCCCGGGTCAGAGGCAGTCACTGCACAGCGACCTGGGTCCAACCAGTGTTTAACCATTCTTTTAACAAGGGCTGAAATGCAGGGTCGCTCGACCCGGGTTATTCGCTTTGGCGCTTTCACACTGCACCTTGACCAGGTCGACCCGGCAACAGCCCGGGTTATTTTGGCGATGTGAATGGGATAGAATACCCCTTTCACATCGCCAAAATAACCCGCCTTGTACCGGGTTGTTGCAGAGACGACCCGGGTCGAGGTGCGGTGCGAAATCGCCAAACAGAATATCCCGGGACGCCCCGGGTTAAAAGAAGGGTTGAACTTGTGTTGGACCCGGATTATTGTGCACTATAAATCTACAGTCTCGGGATATTCGACCCCCCTCTGAAGAAATAGCGCTGATTGGTTGTTTCCAGTCAGCTGAGGTCTGTTTACTGTACTGCACTGTGAGCACAAGTGTTGGAAAGTAATCTGCACTCCTTTGGACCTCATTAGCCATGGCAAACTAGAGTGATGAGGAAGTCAGGGAGTTGCTGCGGTTCAGGGGTGAAGAAGAAATACGTAGGCAGATAACGGGTACAGTCAGGGATGCGATAACATCGCAACATCAGTAAAATGCTTGCAACATTTGGATTTATTAGTTCCCAACAGCAGGTGGTCAATAAGTTGAAGGCACTCAAGAAACAAGACATGTGCTCGGTCAGCCATGATTGCTGCACTGTGAGCATTCCCCAGCCCCCTCCTTTTTTGTAGAAAACTGGGAACCAATCAAATCCTTTTAAAATGCCATCACACTGGTTTTAACATGGGTGACCCGTGTTGAGCAAAAATACACCAACACGGCAATAACCCGGAAATAACCCAGGTCAATATTGCAATGTGAACGTCTTTTACCCGGGTTGGAGCAGTGTTCAAATCCCGGATCTGACCCAGGTTTGCAATGTGAAAGGGGTAAGTGACAGAGGATGAGGTAAGAATTACCTTTATAAACCAATTGTATGGGTTTGTTCTAATTTAGTTTTATGTGGAATTAACTTACTAACCTACTAACACATTTCACAATCATTTCCTTTAAAATATAATAGCCATATACTTATTAATACCCCTTTCACACCGCCAATGCCGGATCCCACACGGGAATTGGAAACTGCTTTTTTCTCGGGTTGAATTGCCGGGTCAGGCGACCTGGGATTTCCAACATGGCGCTTTCACACCGCACCCTGACCTGTGTCGACCTGTCAATATGCGTGAAAGGGGTATAAGAGACCCAATAAAACATTGGCATGTTAACAGAATTCAGTTTATTTCATGTAATAATATTGCTATTAATAAGTCATATGAAGTGCCAACATATCCGTTCCATATTCCAATTGTTTCCATTTACAATTGGAAACCGTAAAAAAAAAAACTGGGTAATAACAAAAGGTAAGAGGCCCTAAGGAATTAGGCACAGATACACAAGGATGGATAGAATTGCATATTGGAGAATGAGGGAAATCTCACTGCACAAGCATAAATCAATGGAGAGAGAAAGTAGGGTTACCATACCGATCATTACAGATAAAAATATCTAGTTCGCTGGTGGTGGTGCTTCCACTGAGTAATTCAGGCAATCAGGGGAGGAAAGAAAAGCCCAAAGAGGCAAAAGTGAGGGGGGAGTAATGTAAAATTTAGCTTTTAATTATATTCATTTAAAAATCCCTGAGATAGGGGGGGTGTTCACATACATATGGCTGAGGAGAAATATAGACAAATACATACACATAAACAGTAAAACACATAATAGTTAAAAAGCAAACAGGTCCTTTCTTCATAAGCATGTCACTGACCCAGTGCTTCTCAAAGCAGATAATATAAGAGACAGCATAGGCGGGACTACTGAGGTACGTTCGGCTAACCCCCATTTGCCTAGGCATTGGATGGGGTGAGAGACTCCTATTAATGCCAGTCCCTAGAAGATATAGTAGGTGTGAAAGATGGGAACCTTTCCTTTCTGATTTTGACTGATAACTGTGATAATCAGTGCAGCCAAGGATAATTACTCAGTTACCCTCCTTCTCTCCCTGAAATAAAGATGAAGTGCAGTGGGAATGCAGTTAGGTATACAAATAACAGTGAAAAATAAATCTTCACATAAATATAGAAAGCAGGTTAAAGAAGACCTTTTTTGGGGCTCTTTGTACCTATGCAGTATTCATTATATTTGCAGGCATTCCCGACCTCAGTCCTCAAGGCATACTAAAAGTGCAGGTTTTAATGATATCCAGGCTTTAGCACAGATGGTTAAATCAAAATAACTGGGGTACTTAGTAAGTCACATGTGTTCAAGCATGGTTATCACTAAAACCTGGACTGTTGGGGGGGTCAATTGCTATAGCCGCTCCATGTCCCGTCTAAAGTGATGGGAGCTCGCAGGGGCGATATTCAATTGATATTGTTTATCACACCCATTAGTGTTGGTTTTAGCCACATAAAGCAGCTAAACCCAACTAAAACTAATTGGCCCACAGGGGTCATTTTTCACAAATTTCAGGTCACCAGCACAGGGGGACTGCGAGCTAAAATCTGTTACTCCACGCGCGCCCGAATGGAGCAACAATTGAATTTCTCCGTAGGGCACCATGTTGTGGTGGTCACAGGGAGAAACTGAAATCCCCCTTAGTGTGCCTTGAAGACAGAGTTTGGGACTGACTGGTCTAGCACCTTCAAGATGATAATAAATAAGGGATTCAGCAGATTAAAATTAATCTTGACAATAGCCGCAGCTGAAAAACTATATAGCAGGCATCTAACCCACCTATGTTGATGTTTTTAGATAAGTTGTATTATATATTTACAATGGAATGGTTAAAAACCATCACAAAAAATAAATAAATAAAAAAGGAATACTGAAAGGTTTTCAACCACTTGCCTGGCATGGTCGCATCAGATGTGACCACACCAGCAAGTGCTCCATCTGACCTGGTCACACAGGATGCGATAATAGCTAGAATCTGATTGGCTGCTATAGGCAACACCTCCACTTCTATAAACATGCACTTTAGTAAATATACTCTTCATTGTGCATGGGAGGGATTTCCACAGAGTGGGTGCAGACCAAAAAAAAAAAACCCTGTAACTGATTGGGAGCAGGTAATACATGCGAATGAGATATGCAAATCCTGTACTGATTTGATGAGTAGGATGAGAACTAGGATAGGGTTGTGTTCTGAAGAGTAGGGATTGAAGTGTTTGTATGAGAAAACGGTGATCAAAAGTGTCTTTTACACACAGCAGTGAATAGCAAACTAGATAGTGAGTAATGGCCTTTAGACTCATAAGTGATCATATCATTCACTACTTTAGTCAGTACTGTCTTTGTAGAGTGTTAGGAATGAAAGCCTCTCTGAAGTGGGTCCAGTAAGTTGTGCGAGTGAAAAAAAGTGCATAAGGCAGGTGTAATTATTATTTATATAGCACTTTTCTCCCAATAGGACTCAAAGAACTTTACATCTGCATTTAAAAAGCACAAGACACACAAGCTTAACAGAAAAGAGAACCAAGCATTTGGGTTCTATTTCTTTTTACCGATACAAAGGGACATTGAGAAAATTCCAGAGTAAACAGGTAGGTCTGTTTTTCCTTTTTCAAGGATTCTAGAGTGGAGGCCTCTCAAACTGTGCAAGGAAGCTAGTTCCATAGCGTTCGGACGACAAAAGGTAAAATCTCAACCCCCAAATGTATTACGGGAGATTCTAGGTACTGCTAATAGTCCTTCATCCACAGATCAACGTTATTAAGCTGGGCAGTAAGGAATCAAAAGCTGCTTCAGGCACCTTAGGAACTGGTTATGTAGGGCTTTGAAAGTCAGTTAGCCAATATTGAAATAGACTTGTCATCTTACAGGCAACTAGTGAAGTAGAGTAGAAAATGGTTGAAATGTGGCAGGAACTGTGGCTGGTTAGTTAATAGGCTGCAGATGAATTTTGTACCTGTTGCAAGCAGTGCAAGTATTTTGCTGGGAGATCCAGGTGGAGGGCACTGCAGTAATAGAAGCATGATAGTACAAATGCATTTATGAGTTTGGGTAGATCTGCTGAGGGCATTTAGTGCTTGATTTTACCTACATAAATCAAATGAAAGAATGAGGATTTACGTTACCTGATACCTAACGTTTAATTGTCATTAGTAATGACTTGCATGGGATAACTAGTTCAGGCTAAGTTAGCTTGAGAAAGTGTATAATGATGTACTGAGAGTCACAGACTATACATGTTAAATATACACTTGAGGTCCTATTTCTCAAAAAATATTTGCAAGATATTCCCTGTAAACACGATATGAAATATCCCCAGAATGCACCACAGCAGATATTTCAGGTGGCGTTATCCTAAAGTACTAGAAGGCATATATTTCACAAAAATTACCGAGACCCTCCCCAGCAATGGCAGCTGCACATTCGTGGTCAGTGTACCGTACAGGCACAGAAATCCAGAGAGGAATAAAGAGACAACTGATGCGGTCACTTCAATCCAGACACATGGCAGAGACTGGCTCCTCAAAGCTTGTCCTTGCGGGTCATTTTTGATACATCTAGGCAAAACTTAATTTCTTATTGCCACAAACAGCAGCAATATAAAAACACACTAAGTAATATGCCCCATGTGCTATTGCCCTGTAATTATAAAAATGAGTTGCCTGCCCTGTGGCTGCCCTAGTTGTTAATGACAGTTGTAATGAGTTGAATGGAGGAGGGGGGCTTTGCAAACGGCTGCAATCTTAACTTCATCAGGACTTTATTAAACTCACTGTCCAGTGTAGCACCATCGATGGGACATCTAATGCTGCTTTCACATCGCAAACCCTGCTTTTAAAACGGGTCTTAAAACGGGTCTGAGCAGTTTAACCACCTTCACATCGCATGTTGTAACCAGTATATTACCATTTCATTACCGTTTTGGTACCTTTCACACTGAACCCGTTTCACCCATAGAAAACAGTGGTTGTCATTGTAAATGGACTTTTCTGGCCCACACATTATTAATAATTTGGCTAGTCGTACGATGGAACCCAGCAGCTTCAAGCATCTTTACCATGTTTTTGTAGATTACTGCATCCTTCACTGTCCCAGTGATTTGTCTACTAGGGGTCGATTCTATTCGGCAACTTAAGAATAGCGCCGGGAATTAGCTCCCGACGCTATTCAATTCAGCTGCTAGTGACCCGCAATTGTCGGGAATTCTTCTCTCATCCCCGGGGGATGAGAGAAGAAACCCGACAAAAGTGCTGCCTCGCGGCCGGCGCGAGGCTGATTCTGTCGGGAATCAGCATCGCCGCGGGTAGTTAAGTCGGAGAATGCCCGTTCTCCCGACAAAACTACCTGTTAAGTCGGCGAGAACGGGACATCGCCGACTTAACTGGAGCTGAATTGAATAGCGCCGGGAGCTAATTCCCGGCGCTATTCTTAAGTTGCCGAATAGAATCGACCCCCATATTTCTTCATCCCCTCTGACCCTAAGCAGCTCCCTAACCTCCTCATCACTCCAATTTGCCATTTTAAACTGTATTCTGTATAATAAAACACTCCCTTCACTCTCATGTGTTTCCTCCAGTTTATTTCCTGCTTCTGCCTGGTGACATCATGCATGGAGATAGCCTATCACCTTCTGTGGTTTGGAAATACCGTTTGAGCCTTTCACACTGCACAATGAAACGGGTCTGAACCTGCTTTTTAACCGTTTCAAAATACTGGTATTTTGAAAACGGTAAATTCAAGGTGGCCCTTTCACACCGCAGCTAGAACCGTTTTGGAAGGCTTAAAAATCGGCAATTTACTGGGTTAAAGCTGCGGTGTGATAGGGGTATAAGTTCTAAGCTGCATGACGATGAGCAGCTCTCACATTATTAGGCAACAGTGTGTATTCAGCCCTTCACTATTTGCTACATGGGGGTGACAAAGCTCTGTATAGGTTTAATAAATCCAGCTCTTCAAGAGTTTGTGTGTGGATAATAGATAACTACTATGGTAAGCTTCCACATCATCTTGGGTAGACCTACATGTACAGACAGAAAAGTCTGCTGCAACATTTAAAAAAAAAATAATAATAATAAATATACATTTAAACACCCAGTTTTTGTTTAACTACAGTGTCACATCGCATGCTGGAAACAGTTGAGGATGATTCGATGACCCATGAATTGTGGCTGAATTTAGCCACAGTGGTGTACACAAAAATCTTCAATGCAGCAGGTACCATTTACGCGATATATATACGTGCACCCTGTATTGCGGCACATCACCCTGACAATTTGTGGGTAATATAATTACTCCAGTAGGAGGTACTAGGAAGTCCTTTCAACTGCGGACGATGCCATCTATGCCTGTGAACGGGAAGCAATTACTACACCACTAGTCGGGATCCCGGAGGTCACAATGCAGACGCCGAAATCCCAACTAGCGGTGAAACTATTCTCCCTCTGTGGATGCACACAACACCCATAGAGGGAGAATATAACCCACAAGGGGCTTTCTAGCACTCGCCCCGCTGCCGGTATACTGGTGGCTAGGATGCTGCTCTCTGTATACCGACAGCTGGCATCCCGAACACCGGTATTTCATATTGAACCCCAGTGAGCTAGTGTGTGCATATACCACACTAACTGCAGCCCCAAAATCAAGTATTTTGGACACAATCCTATGGGGCTGTGAACATCAATACACTTTCACAGGGTTATCTTGAGCATCGAGCCTTACTCGTAGATGGACGCAACCACTGCGCTCGTATGCGGCTGCTACTTCCATAGGGTGTGCGCGCGAACCGGCCATAGTAAGCATGCACGACCCTTCATCCCTAAAGGATGCGATCACACAATGATTGACAGGGGAAGAGGAGATTTGCAAATGCATGTGTCATGACCATTTTTGGAGCCAGCCAATGACATCACCTGCTTATGGAAACATGGCGGCAGTACCAGATAGGGGTCGACCTCTATTCGATGCACAGTGGGGTGGCACCACATATGCTGGGCTGTCCCCAGCATGCGAGGCAATGGTCCCAGAGTTTGCTGCGAGAGCAAACTCTTCGATCAACTCTGAATAGCCCCCATCATCCGCAACAGAGAGGAAGCCAAACTAAAGTGGTAGAAATCCAGAGTTTTTTAAAAGGGGCGTGGCTACGCTGGAAAGGGGCGTGGCCTTCGGAGACGCGGCGCAGCGTTTCTAAGAATTCTCACAGGGCAAGCAAGTTGCGTCAGACAAAACGTGCGCTTGTCGCACAGCAGATAGGACCTATCGCAGAGTAAAACGCATGCCACCATTGCATGATATGATAATGTACAACACACAAAATAAGAACAAATTTAGAAAGAATTAAAGTACTGGGCATTTCCTTAGCACCGGGTGTGATGTATGGCTGTACCCTGATGCCCCGGCAGGCACCGTCTCCTGGCACTACACGTGTGTGACAGACATGTAGGTGAGGCGGCGCAGAAGTTCTATCCCAGGGAGCCCGCCCGGCGCTGTACACACCCAGCACGGTGACCTGCCCTCCGCCATGCGGGCTGCCTGAGGGTGAGGGAGCACAGGCCGGAAGTGAACGGACCGGTCATAAGAGTCCCCGGGAACCAGCGTGCGACGTCGGTATCACCCAGCCAGACCCCAAGTGACAAGTAACAGCGGCTGCGACTTACTTCCGACACTTCGTCCTCGTCGCTGCCAGTTCCGGAGGACAGGACGGCAGCAGCTGCCAATTTGAAATCAAGTCTGTCGTTGCCTGTCGGCGAGTCCGCAAACAGCCGCAGCGTCCTCTCGGGCGGGCAGACCTCGGCCCCTGTGCCGGCCGGAGAGCGCGGAGTTACCGAATCAATCTCATCCTCGAAGCCGTCTGTGAGCATTTCCGTCCCGGACCCCGCATTCTGCATAGCTCCGTTACACTGAGTAGGACGTGTCCTCCGATACAGCGGTCACTGGCTCACTGCGCTCCCCGTACACAACCGGGACACACACATTGGAAGTATAACAAAATCCCAAAACGTCTCTTTGCCATTAACTTCTGCTAAACTACCCTGCTGCCCGGCCAAGCCCGCCTACGGGATACAAAGCGCTCACTCACTGGCCCCGGTGGAAGGTACGTGGCAGCCTATTGGCCCGTAGGGATGCCACTCTGAGTGACATCAGAGCCTTTTCAAGTTGCGTTTACTGCGCACGTCTCTCGGGCGACCGCCCCCCGTACTGAGAGCAGCAGCTAGGCCTGGAACTGCTGACAGTCGCATGACGTCACGCCGCCACTGTGGGCGGAGCTCCGTTCTGAGTGACACACGGGTCACTACACTTTCTATTCCAAATAGATTGTGACATGGACCCAGGGGGTTATGGGAAAGGTCCTCTGCACGAAGAGAATCTAGACGCTACCGTGACGAATACTGTGGTTCTTGCGTGAGGTTGAAGTTAGCTTCTTATTTGGACAGCTTCTGTTTCATGCTCCAGTTTCTTGTTAAGAACATGTAGTAAGCCAGGTCAGTGGCGCACCCAGGGGGGGTTTCCGAGCACCCAGAAACCCCCCTCCACTAATATATATATATATATATATATATATATATATATATATATATATATATATATAGGCAAGAGTCCAGAGATTGGGAGGTGCACTCATCCAGTGAATAATTTTCAGCGACTTTTCTTTATTCACAATGACTTTATTGGTAGAAATTCGGCTTATTCAGTCGACGTTTCGATCCTCAGTATTAGGATCTTTATCAAGACAAGCTTCAAATTATAGACAATGCTATAAAGGCATCATATATTGATTTTCGACTAAATCAATATATCAGGTTCAGACAGTACCAAGGCTGCATGGCTAGTTAGGCCACATTCAAAAGTAGATTATGTGTGGTTATGAAACTCAAACTCATGAGAACAGCTTAGACAACTCAGTTGATCACCACGGTGGTCTGGTCCTAACAGCCTAAGCAGCCACACGCTGCTTAGGCTGTTAGGACCAGACCACCGTGGTGATCAACTGAGTTGTCTAAGCTGTTCTCATGAGTTTGAGTTTCATAACCACACATAATCTACTTTTGAATGTGGCCTAACTAGCCATGCAGCCTTGGTACTGTCTGAACCTGATATATTGATTTAGTCGAAAATCAATATATGATGCCTTTATAGCATTGTCTATAATTTGAAGCTTGTCTTGATAAAGATCCTAATACTGAGGATCGAAACGTCGACTGAATAAGCCGAAATTCTACCAATAAAGTCATTGTGAATAAAGAAAAGTCGCTGAAAATTATTCACTGGATGAGTGCACCTCCCAATCTCTGGACTCCTGCCTGAATATTGTGGGCCTACCTAACTTTGGAGAATCCCACTAGGAGCACCCCATTGTTGTTATTTTCCTTGATGCGAGTGCAGGAATATACATGTTCTATATATATATAGAGATATATATATAGAGATATATATTTCTCTGACGTCCTAAGTGGATGCTGGGACTCCGTAAGGACCATGGGGATTAGCGGCTCCGCAGGAGACTGGGCACAACTAAAGAAAGCTTTAGGACTACCTGGTGTGCACTGGCTCCTCCCACTAAGACCCTCCTCCAGACCTCAGTTAGATTCTTGTGCCCGGCTGAGCTGGATGCACACTAGGGGCTCTCCTGAGCTCCTAGAAAGAAAGTATATTTAGGTTTTTTATTTTCAGTGAGATCTGCTGGCAACAGACTCACTGCAGCGAGGGACTAAGGGGAGAAGAAGCGAACCTACCTAACAGGTGGTAGTTTGGGCTTCTTAGGCTACTGGACACCATTAGCTCCAGATGGATCGACCGCAGGACCCGACCTTGGTGTTCGTTCCCGGAGCCGCGCCGCCGTCCCCCTTACAGAGCCAGAAGCATGAAGAGTCCGGAAAAGCGGCGGCAGAAGACTTCGGTCTTCACCAAGGTAGCGCACAGCACTGCAGCTGTGCGCCATTGCTCCTCATGTACACCTCACACTCCGGTCACTGATGGGTGCAGGGCGCTGGGGGGGCGCCCTGAGGGCAATATATGACACCTTGGCTGGCAAATCTACATCATATATAGTCCTAGAGGCTATATAGATGTAAAATTACCCCTGCCAGTATTCCAGAAAAAGCGGGAGAAAGTCCGCCGAAAAAGGGGCGGGGCTTCTCCCTCAGCACACTGGCGCCATTTTCTCTTCACAGTGCAGCTGAAAGACAGCTCCCCAGGCTCTCCCCTGTAGTTTTCAGGCTCAAAGGGTTAAAAAGAGAGGGGGGGCACTAAATTTAGGCGCAATATATGTATACAAGCAGCTATTTGGGGAAAAATCACTCAGTTATAGTGTTAATCCCTGCATTATATAGCGCTCTGGTGTGTGCTGGCATACTCTCTCTCTGTCTCCCCAAAGGACTTTGTGGGGTCCTGTCCTCAGTCAGAGCATTCCCTGTGTGTGTGCGGTGTGTCGGTACGGCTGTGTCGACATGTTGGATGAGGAAGGTTACGTGGAGGCGGAGCAGAGGCCGATAAATGGGATGTCGCCCCCTGTGGGGCCGACACCAGAGTGGATGGATAGGTGGAAGGTATTAACCGACAGTGTCAACTCCTTACATAAAAGTCTGGATGACGTAACAGCTGTGGGACAGCCGGCTTCTCAGCCCGCGCCTGCCCAGGCGTCTCAAAGGCCATCAGGGGCTCAAAAAACTCCCGTTACCTCAGATGGCAGACACAGATGTCGACACGGAGTCTGACTCCAGTGTCGACGAGGTTGAGACATATACACAATCCACTAGGAACATCCGTTACATGATCTCGGCAATGAAAAATGTGTTACGCATTTTCTGACATGAACCCAAGTACCACATAAAAGGGGTTTTATTTTTGGGGAGAAAAAGCAGCCAGTGTTTTGTTCCCCCATCAGATGAATGAATGAAGTGTGTAAAGAAGCGTGGTTTCCCCCGATAAGAAACTGGTAATTTCTAAAAAGTTACTGATGGCGTACCCTTTCCCGCCAGAGGATAGGTCACGTTGGGAGATATCCCTTAGGGTGGATAAGGCGCTCACACATTTGTCAAAAGGTGGCACTGCCGTCTTAGGATACGGCCACCTTGAAGGAACCTGCTGATAAAAAGCAGGAGGCGATCCTGAAGTCTGTATATACACACTCAGGTTATATACTGAGACCTGCAATTGCCTCAGCATAAATAGTGCTGCTGCAGCGTGGTCTGATACCCTGTCAGATAATATTAATACTCTAAGACAGGGATAATATTTTGCTAACATTGAGCATATTAAAGACGTTGTCTTATATATAAAGGATGCACAGAGGGATATTTGCCGGCTGGCATCCAGAATTAATGCAATGTCCATTCTGCCAGGGGGGTATTAGAAACCCGGCAGTGGACAGGTGATGCTGCCTGTAAAAGGCACATGGAGATTCTGCCTTATAAGGGTGAGGAATTGTTTGGGGATGGTCTCTGGGACCTCGTATCCACAGCAACAGCTGGGAAGAAAAATTTTTACCTCAGGTTTCCTCACAGCCTAAGAAAGCACCGTATTTTCAGGTACAGTCCT
Source organism: Pseudophryne corroboree (assembly GCF_028390025.1). Taxonomy (NCBI): domain Eukaryota; kingdom Metazoa; phylum Chordata; class Amphibia; order Anura; family Myobatrachidae; genus Pseudophryne; species Pseudophryne corroboree. The sequence goes on along the minus strand of NC_086449.1, from coordinate 662,249,396 downwards.
TTCGGCTTCAGAAAAGCAAGCGGGTCAAAGGCGCTTCCTTTCTGCACAGAGACAAGGGAAGAAGGAAAAAGCTGCACCAGCAGCCAGTTCCCAGGATCATAAATCTTCCCCCGCTTCCTCTGAGTCCACCGCATGACGCTGGGGCTCCACAGGTGGAGACAGGTGCGGTAGGGGCGCATCTCGGGAACTTCAGGGACCAGTGGGCTTGCCCACAGGTGGATCTCTAGGTTCTGCAAATTGTATCGCAGGGATACAGGCTGGAGTTCGAGGCGACTCTCCCTCGCCGTTACCTCACATCAGCCTTGCCTGCTGCCCTCGGAGAAAGGTAGTACTGGCGGCAATTCACAAGCTGTACTTCCAGCAGGTGAAATCAAGGTACCCCTCCTTCAACAAGGCCGGGGTTACTATTCCAAAATGTTGTGGTACCGAAACCAGACGGTTCGGTGAGACCCATTCTAAAATTGAAAGCCTTGAACACTTATATACGAAGGTTCAAGTTCAAAATGGAATCGCTCAGGGCGATTATTGCAAGCCTGGAGAATTTCATGGTATCACTGGACATCAAGGATGATTACCTGCATGTCCCTATTTACCCTCTTCACCAGGAGTACCTCAATATTGTGGTACAGGATTGTCATTACCAATTCCAGACGTTGCCGTTGGTCTGTCCCCGGCACCGAGGTATTTACCAAGGTAATGGCCGAAATAATTATCACGTACTTGGACGATCTCCTTATAAAGGCGAGGTCCAGGGAGCAGTTGTTCGTCGGAGTAGCACTATCTCTGGAAGTGCTACAACAGCACGGCTGGATTCTGAATATTCCAAAGTCACAGCTGGTTCGTACGACGCGTCTACTGTTCCTGGGTATGGTTCTGGACACAGAACAGGATAAAAAGGGTTTCTCCCGGAGGAGAAGTCCAAGGAGTTGTTGTCTCTAGACAGAGACCTCCTAATACGTATACAGGTGTCGGTACATCAATGCACGCGAGCCCTGGGAAAGATGGTAGCTTCTTACGAAGAAATTCCATTCGCCAGGTCCCATGCAAGGATTTTCCAGTGGGATCTGTTGGACAAGTGGTCCGGGTCGCATCTTCAGATGCATCGGCGGATAACCTTGTCTCCAAGGGTCAGGGTGTCGCTGTTGTGGTGGCTGCAGAGTGCTCATCTTCTAGGGGGCCGCAGATTCGGCATACAGGACTGGGTCCTGGTGACCACGGATGCCAGCCTCCGAGGCTGGGGGGCAGTCACACAGGGAAGTAACTTCCAAGGCTATGGAAAAGTCAGGAGACTTCCCTACATAAATATTCTGGAACTGAGGGCCATTTACAATGCCCTAAGTCAGGCTAGACCCCTGCTTCAACACCGGCCGGTGCTGATCCAGTCAGACAACATCACAGCGGTCGCTCATGTAAACCGACAGGGCGGCACAAGAAGCAGGATGGCGATGGCAGAAGCCACAAGGATTCTCCGATGGGCGGAAAATCATGTGTTAGCACTGTCAGCAGTGTTCATTCCCGGAGTGGACAACTGAGAAGCAGACTTTCTCAGAAGACACGACCTCCACCCGGGAGAGTGGGGACTTCATCCAGAAGTCTTCCAAATGATTGTACACCGTTGGGAAAGGCCACAGGTGGACATGATGGCGTCCCGCCTCAACTAAAAGTTACAAAGATATTGCGCCAGGTCAAGGACCCTCAGGCGATAGCTGTGGACGCTCTGGTAACACCGTGGGTGTACCAGTCGGTGTATGTGTTCCCTTCTCTGCCTCTCTTACCCAGGGTAATGAGAATAATAAGAAGGAGAGGAGTAAGAACTATACTCATTGTTCCGGGTTGGCCAAGAAGAGCTTGGTAACCAGAACTCCAAGAAATGATCTCAGAGGACCCATGGCCTCTGCCGCTCAGACAGGACCTGCTGCAGCAGGGGGCCTGTCTGTTCCAAGACGTACCGCGGCTGCGTTGACGGCATGGCGGTTGAACGCCGGATCCTGAAGGAAAAGGGAATTCCGGAGGAAGTTATCCCTACGCTATTTAAAGCTAGGAAAGAAGTGAACGCAAACCATTATCACCGCATATGGCGGAAATATGTTGCGTACTGTGAGGCCAGCAAGGCCCCAAAGGAGAAATTTCAGCTAGGTCGATTTCTGCACTTCCTACAGTCAGAGGTGACTATGGGCCTAAAATTGGGTTCCATTAAGGTCCAGATTTCGGCTCTATCGATTTTCTTCCAAAATTGAACTGGCTTCACTGCCTGAAGTTCAGACTTTTGTTAAGGGAGTGCTGCATAGTCAGCCCCCGTTTGTGCCTCCAGTGGCACCGTGGGATCTCAACGTGGTGTTGGATTTCCTGAAGTCGCATTGGGTTGAGCCACTTAAATCCGTGGAGCTATAATACCTCACGTGGAAAGTGGTCATTCTGTGGGCCAGGCGTGTATCAGAATTGGCGGCTTTGTCATACAAAAGCCCTTATCTGTATTTTATATGGATAAGGCGGAATTGAGGACTCGTTCCCAATTCCTTCCTAAGGTAGTATCAGTTTTTCATGTGAACCAACCTATTGTGGTGCCTGCGGCTACTTGGGACTTGGAGGATTCCAAGTTACCGGATGTAGTCAGGGCCCTGAAAAGTATATGTTTCCAGGACAGCTGGAGTCAGGAAAACTGACTCGCTATTTCTCCTGTATGCACCCAACAAGCTGGGTGCTCCTGCTTCTAAGCAGACGGTTGCTTGCTGGATCTGTAGCACGATTCAACTTGCACATTCTGCGGCTGGACTGCCGCACCCTAAATCTGTAAAAGCCCATTCCACGAGGAAAGTGGGCTCTTCTTGGGCGGCTGCCCGAGGGGTCTCGGCTTTACAACTTTGCCGAGCTGTTACTTGGTCGGGTTAAAACATTTTTGTAAGAGTCTACAAGTTTGATACCCTGGCTGAGGAGGACCTAGAGTTTGCTCATTCGGTGCTGCAGACTCATCCGCACTCTCCCGCCCGTTTGGGAGCTTTGGTATAATCCCCATGGTCCTTACGGAGTCCCAGCATCCACTTAGGACGTCAGAGAAAATAAGATTTTACTCACCGGTAAATCTATTTCTCGTAGTCCGTAGTGGATGCTGGGCGCCCATCCCAAGTGCGGATTGTCTGCAATACTTGTTTATAGTTATTGCCTAACTAAAGGGTTATTGTTGAGCCATCTGTTGAGAGGCTCAGTTATATTTCATACTGTTAACTGGGTATAGTATCACGAGTTATACGGTGTGATTGGTGTGGCTGGTATGAGTCTTACCCGGGATTCAAAATCCTTCCTTATTGTGTCAGCTCTTCCGGGCACAGTATCCTAACTGAGGTCTGGAGGAGGGTCTTAGTGGGAGGAGCCAGTGCACACCAGGTAGTCCTAAAGCTTTCTTTAGTTGTGCCCAGTCTCCTGCGGAGCCGCTAATCCCCATGGTCCTTACGGAGTCCCAGCATCCACTACGGACTACGAGAAATAGATTTACCGGTGAGTAAAATCTTTTTTTTTTTTTTTTTTTTTTTAAGCTGCATTAGTATTATTAATGGTTGTCTAGCGTCCTGTGCAGCCTGCTGTCTTCCTGGTGGCACTTGTAAGTGCAATAAAAGTTTACTTTATTTTAATTATAGTACATATATATACATGTACACACATATATACACATGTATATACATACATACATATAAACACACACACACACACATGATATATATATATACATGTGTATAAATATGTGTACTGTGTGTATGTACATATATATATATATATATATATGTATGCATGTTTAATATGCTATGTATATGTGTATATGTATGTGTGTGTGTGTGTGTGTGTGTGTGTGTGTGTGTGTGTGTGTGTGTGTGTGTGTGTGTGTATATGTATGTGTAGATATATATATATATATATATATATATATATATACAGGTTGAGTATCCCTTATCCAAAATGTTTGGGACCAGAGGTATTTTGGATATGGGATTTTCTCTGACGTCCTAGTGGATGCTGGGAACTCCGTAAGGACCATGGGGAATAGCGGGCTCCGAAGGAGGCTGGGCACTCTAGAAAGATTTATGACTACCTGGTGTGCACTGGCTCCTCCCACTATGACCCTCCTCCAAGCCTCAGTTAGATTTTGTGCCCGGCCGAGGTTGGATGCACACTAGGGGCTCTCCTGAGCCCTTAGAAAGAAAGTATAGATTTAGGTTTTTTATTTTCAGTGAGACCTGCTGGCAACAGGCTCACTGCAGCGAGGGACTAAGGGGAGAAGAAGCGAACTCGCCTGCTTGCAGCCGGATTGGGCTTCTTAGGCTACTGGACACCATTAGCTCCAGAGGGATCGACCGCAGGCCCAGTCCTTGGTGTTCGGTCCCGGAGCCGCGCCGCCGTCCCCCTTACAGAGCCAGAAGCAAGAAGAGGTCCGGAAAATCGGCGGCAGAAGACATCAGTCTTCACCAAGGTAGCGCACAGCACTGCAGCTGTGCGCCATTGCTCCTCACACACACTTCACACTCCGGTCACTGAGGGTGCAGGGCGCTGGGGGGGGGCGCCCTGAGAAGCAATTATAACACCTTGGCTGGCAAAAATACCACAATATATAGCCCCAGAGGCTATATATGTGGAAAATACCCCTGCCAGAATCCAGAAAAAAGCGGGAGAATAGTCCGCGGAAAAGGGGCGGAGCTATCTCCTGCAGCACACCGGCGCCATTTCTCCTTCACAGATCCGCTGGAAGGAAGCTCCCTGGCTCTCCCCTGCAGTCTACACTACAGAAAAGGGTAAAAAAAGAGAGGGGGGGCACTAAATTTAGGCGCTGTATAAATTATATAGAAAAAGCAGCTATAGGGGACATAACTCAGTTAGTCCCTGCATTATATAGCGCTCTGGTGTGTGCTGGCATACTCTCACTCTGTCCCCCCAAAGGGCTTTTTGGGTCCTGTCCTCTGTTGGAGCATTCCTTGTGTGTGTGCGGTGTGTCGGTACGGCTGTGTCGACATGTTTGATGAGGATAATGATGTGGAGACGGAGCAGATGCCTTTAGAAGGGATGTCACCCCCTGCGGGGCAGACACCTGAGTGGTTGAGCTTATGGAAAGAAATGAGTGCACGTATAGACTCCTTACATAAGAAATTTGACGACATGCCAAATGTGGGACAGCCGACTTCTCAGCTCGTGCCTGTCCAGGCGTCGCACAGGTCATCAGGGGCTCTAAAACGCCCGCTACCTCAGACCGCAGACCCAGATGTCGACACTGATACTGACACCAGTGTCGACGACGATGAGTCTAACCTGATGCCCACTAAGGCCATTCACTGCATGATTGAGGCAATGAAGGAGGTGTTACACATTTCTGATATAAATACAGGTACCACTAAAAAGGGTATTATGTTTGGGGAGAAAAAACTACCCGTAGTTTTTCCCCCATCAGATGAATTAAATGAAGTGTGTGAAGAAGCGTGGGCTTTCCCTGATAAAAAATTGGTAATTCCTAAGAAGGTACTAATGGCGTTCCCTTTCCCGCCAGAGGATAGGTCACGTTGGGAAACACCTCCTAGGGTGGATAAAGCGCTCACACGTTTGTCTAAAAAGGTGGCACTACCGTCTCCGGATACGGCCGCCCTCAAGGAACCTGCTGATAGAAAGCAGGAGGCGATCCTGAAGTCTGTATATACACACTCAGGCATTATACTTAGGCCAGCTATTGCGTCAGCTTGGATGTGCAGTGCTGCCGCTGCGTGGTCAGATAAACTGTCAGAAAATATTGACACATTAGACAGAGACACGATCCTGTTAACCACCATAGACCATATGAAAGACTCAGTCTTATATATGAGAGATGCACAGAGGGAAATCTGCCGACTGGCATCTAAAGTTAGTGCATTGTCCATTTCTGCTAGGAGAGGCTTATGGACTCGCCAGTGGACAGGAGATGCAGATTCTAAAAGGCACATGGAAGTGTTGCCATATAAGGGTGAGGAATTATTTGGGGATGGTCTCTCGGACCTAGTTTCCACAGCAACGTCTGGGAAGTCAGCATTTTTACCCCATGTCCCCTCACAGCCTAAGAAGGCGCCGTTTTATCAGGTTCAGTCCTTTCGGACCCAGAAAAACAGGCGTGGAAAAGGCGGGTCTTTTCTATCCAGAGGTAGGGGAAAAAGGCTGCAACAAACAGCAGGTTCCCAGGAGCAAAAGTCCTCCCCCGCTTCTTCTGCCAAGTCCGCCGCATGACGGTGGGGCTCCACAGGCGGAGCCAGGTACGGTGGGGGGCCGCCTCAAGAATTTCAGCGATCAGTGGGCTCGCTCACAGGTGGATCCCTGGATCCTTCAAATAGTATCTCAGGGGTACAAACTGGAATTCGAGGCGTCTCCACCCCACCGGTTCCTAAAATCTGCCTTGCCGATTGCTCCCTCAGACAGGGAGGCGGTGCTAGCGGCAATTCACAAGCTGTATTCCCAGCAGGTGATAATCAAGGTACCCCTACTTCAACAAGGCCGGGGTTACTATTCCACACTATTTGTGGTACCGAAACCGGACGGTTCGGTGAGACCCATTTTAAATTTGAAATCCTTGAACACATACATAAAAAAATTCAAGTTCAAGATGGAATCGCTCAGGGCGGTTATTGCGAGCCTGGACGAGGGGGATTACATGGTATCCCTGGACATCAAGGATGCTTACTTGCATGTCCCAATTTACCATCCTCACCAGGAGTACCTCAGATTTGTGGTACAGGATTGCCATTACCAATTCCAGACGCTGCCGTTTGGACTGTCCACGGCACCGATGGTATTTACCAAGGTTATGGCGGAAATGATGATACTCCTTCGAAAAAAGGGAGTTTTAATTATCCCGTACTTGGACGATCTCCTAATAAAAGCGAGGTCCAAGGAACAGTTGTTGGTGGGAGTAGCACTATCTCAGGAGGTGCTGCACCAGCACGGCTGGATTCTGAATATCCCGAAGTCACAGCTGGTTCCGACGACACGGCTACTGTTCCTGGGTATGATTCTGGATACAGTCCAGAAAAAAGTGTTTCTCCCGGAGGAGAAAGCCAGGGAGTTGTCATCTCTAGTCAGAGACCTCCTGAAACCAAAACAGGTATCAGTGCATCGCTGCACGCGGGTCCTGGGAAAGATGGTGGCTTCTTACGAAGCAATTCCCTTCGGCAGGTTCCATGCCAGAATCTTTCAGTGGGACCTGTTGGACCAGTGGTCCGGATCGCATCTTCAGATGCATCGCTTAATAACCCTGTCTCCAAGAACCAGGGTGTCTCTACTGTGGTGGCTGCAGAGTGCCCATCTTCTAGAGGGCCGCAGGTTCGGCATACAGGACTGGGTCCTGGTGACCACGGATGCCAGCCTTCGAGGCTGGGGGGCAGTCACACAGGGAAGAAACTTCCAAGGACTATGGTCGAGTCAGGAGACTTCTCTTCACATAAATAATCTGGAACTAAGAGCCATCTACAATGCCCTAAGTCAAGCAAAATCCCTGCTCCTACACCAGCCGGTGCTGATCCAGTCAGACAACATCACGGCAGTCGCCCATGTAAATCGACAGGGCGGCACAAGAAGCAGGATGGCGATGGCAGAAGCCACAAGAATCCTCCGATGGGCGGAGAATCATGTACTAGCACTGTCAGCAGTGTTCATTCCGGGAGTGGACAACTGGGAAGCAGACTTCCTCAGCAGACACGACCTCCACCTGGGAGAGTGGGGACTTCATCCAGAAGTCTTCCAGACGCTGGTAAACCGTTGGGAAAAACCACAGGTGGACATGATGGCGTCCCGCCTCAACAAAAAGTAAAAAAGATATTGCGCCAGGTCAAGGGACCCTCAGGCGGTAGCTGTGGATGCTCTAGTGACACCGTGGGTGTACCAGTCGGTTTATGTGTTCCCTCCTCTGCCTCTCATACCAAAGGTATTGAGAATAATAAGAAAGCGAGGAGTAAACACAATTCTCGTGGTTCCGGATTGGCCAAAACGAGCGTGGTACCCGGAACTTCAAGAGATGCTCTCAGAGGACCCGTGGCCTCTACCGCTCAGACAGGACCTGCTACAGCAGGGGCCCTGTCTGTTCCAAGACTTACCGCGGCTGCGTTTGACGGCATGGCGGTTGAACACCGGATCCTAAAGGAAAAGGGTATTCCGGAAGAAGTCATTCCTACGCTTATTAAGGCCAGGAAAGATGTTACGGCAAAGCATTATCACCGCATATGGCGGAAATATGTTGCATGGTGCGAGGCCAAAAAGGCCCCAACAGAGGAATTTCAACTAGGTCAATTTCTGCATTTCCTGCAAGCAGGAGTGAATATGGGCCTAAAACTAGGCTCCATTAAAGTACAGATCTCGGCTCTGTCAATTTTCTTTCAAAAAGAACTAGCTTCAGTACCTGAAGTTCAGACATTTGTGAAAGGAGTGCTGCATATTCAGCCCCCGTTTGTGCCTCCTGTGGCACCTTGGGATCTCAACGTGGTGTTGAGTTTCTTAAAATCACATTGGTTTGAGCCACTAAAAACCGTGGATCTGAAATATCTCACGTGGAAAGTGGTCATGTTATTGGCCTTGGCTTCAGCCAGGCGAGTGTCAGATTTGGCGGCTTTATCATGTAAAAGCCCTTATCTGATTTTCCATATGGATAGGGCAGAATTGAGGACTCGTCCCCAATTTCTCCCTAAGGTGGTGTCAGCATTTCACCTGAACCAGCCTATTGTGGTGCCTGCGGCTACTAGGGATTTGAAGGACTCCAAGTTGCTGGACGTTGTCAGGGCCCTGAAAATATATGTTTCCAGGACGGCTGGAGTCAGAAAATCTGACTCGCTGTTTATCCTGTATGCACCCAACAAGCTGGGTGCTCCTGCTTCTAAGCAGTCTATTGCTCGCTGGATTTGTAGTACAATTCAGCTTGCACATTCTGTGGCAGGCCTGCCACAGCCAAAATCTGTAAATGCCCATTCCACAAGGAAGGTGGGCTCATCTTGGGCGGCTGCCCGAGGGGTCTCGGCTTTACAACTTTGCCGAGCAGCTACTTGGTCAGGGGCAAACACGTTTGCAAAATTCTACAAATTTGATACCCTGGCTGAGGAGGACCTGGAGTTCTCTCATTCGGTGCCGCAGAGTCATCCGCACTCTCCCGCCCGTTTGGGAGCTTTGGTATAATCCCCATGGTCCTTACGGAGTTCCCAGCATCCACTAGGACGTCAGAGAAAATAAGAATTTACTCACCGGTAATTCTATTTCTCGTAGTCCGTAGTGGATGCTGGGCGCCCATCCCAAGTGCGGATTGTCTGCAATACTTGTAAATAGTTATTGTTAACTACAGGGTTATTGTTGAGCCATCTGTTGAGAGGCTCAGTTGTTTTCATACTGTCAAACTGGATATAGTATCACGAGTTGTACGGTGTGATTGGTGTGGCTGGTAAGAGTCTTACCCGGGATTCTAAATCCTTCCTTATTATGTCAGCTCGTCCGGGCACAGTGTCCTAACTGAGGCTTGGAGGAGGGTCATAGTGGGAGGAGCCAGTGCACACCAGGTAGTTATAAATCTTTCTAGAGTGCCCAGCCTCCTTCGGAGCCCGCTATTCCCCATGGTCCTTACGGAGTTCCCAGCATCCACTACGGACTACGAGAAATAGAATTACCGGTGAGTAAATTCTTATTTTTCCGTATTTTGGAATAATTGCATACCATAATGAGATATCATGGCGATGGGACCTAAGTGTAAGCACAGAAAGCATTTATGTTTCATATACACCTTATACACACAGCCTGAAGGTCATTTTAGCCAATATTTTTTATAACTTTGTGCATTACACAAAGTGTGTCTACATTCACACAATTCATTTATGTTTTATATACACCTTACACACACAGCCTTAAGGTCATTTAATACAATATTTTTAATAACTTTGTATATTAAACAAAGTTTGTGTACACTGAGCCATCAAAAAACAAAGGTTTCACTATCTCACTCTCACTCAAAAAAGTCAGTATTTCGGAATATTCCGTATTTCGGAATATTTGGATATGGGATACTCAACCTGTGTGTGTATATATATATATATAGTGCAAAAACGGGTGGCACTCTCGGCGCAAATGAAGACAGACAGACAAGCAAGTCTAGTGTATCTAGATACACTAGACTTGCTTGTCTGTCTTCATTTGCGCCGAGAGTGCCGCCCGTTTTTGCACTATATACATTAGGATACAGCTGTGCTGTATACTATTGGGAAGGCACCGGCATTACCATTACCTTTACACGAATCCTTGGGATCTGGGAGTGCCGTGGACTCTGCTTATATATATATATATATATATATATATATACACACACACACACACACAGACACACTAGTTTTATGGACCCAGCATATACTGGGTCACCTCAGTCCGCACCCCCGTGATTGGCTCCGCCCAGTTCTGGAAACCCCTCCATGCAAATCCTGCGTTTCCCACTGAGCCTGGTAGAGTGATAAAGTGGAAGGTGATAATGCACCAGCCAATCCGCTCCTGTCAAGTTAAAGGCTGGATTTAAAAATGTGTTTCTGACCGATCGGAACAACACATTGTTTAAAAAGTGCAGTGTGTGGGAGTGATAACACTTGGGTGCGCACCCACGGGTTGTTTGTTGCCGCCTCAGATTCCTTCGAGGTGCAGAAGGATCTGAGGAGGTGGCGAACGCATTCCCCCCTCCCTCTGCTGTTGCTTGATGTAGCCGACATCAGCAAGTATGTGTGCACTTGCTGATGCCAGCACCCAGTCGGGTCCCGTCACTCATTAAATGATCCTGGAGTTGTGAGGTGGCCCTTATATCAATTTGAATTGTATTTTGCCTGTGACAATAAAATTCCACCCCACTGTTGCTATTCCTGTAATGTGCACCTCCACTGTTTGTACACCCTGCCAGTGTGACCTACACAGTGCGCTCCAGATGGTGGCCTCGGATGGCTCCTCTGTGGGCAGGATGTACTTCAGATGGATCTTTCCATACAGGGTATATCATAATCATACTACTACTACACAAGTGTAATGTTTCCCATATATGCTTTGGGCCCTTGTATGGCTCACCTCCCTCAGTGTAACCTTGGTAGTGCGCCCAACATGGCTGCCTCATCTAGTATGCTTGTGGTTGGGATGAAAAATACATGGACGTGGTGGCTTTGGTGGTCATTCCGAGTTGATCGCTAGTAGAAAATGTTCGCTGCGCAGCGATGAAGCAAAAAAACGGCACTTCTGCGCATGCGTATGCGGCGCAATGCGCACGCGCAACGTACTTTCACAACGGCCGATGGAGTTTTACACAAGGTCTAGCGAAGCTTTTCTGTCGCACTGCTGTACGCAGAGTGATTGACAGGAAGAGGGCGTTTCTGGGTGTCAACTGACCGTTTTCAGGGAGTGTTCGAAAAAACACAGGCGTGCCAGGAAAACCGCAGGCGTGGCTGGCCGAACGCAGGGCGTGTTTGTGACGTCAAATCTGGAACTGAACAGTCTGAAGTGATCACAAGCGCTGAGTAGGTCTGGAGCTACTCTGAAACTGCACAATTTATTTTTGTAGCCGCTCTGCGATCCTTTCGTTCGTACTTCTGCTAAGATACACTCCCAGAGGGCGGCGGCTTAGCATTTGCACGGCTGCTAAAAACAGCGAGTGATCGACTCGGAATAACCACCTTTGTTGTATCCTACTCAGCGTTAAGCCATTACAGTATCCCCATTTTCTGTCATCTCTTCTAGGGGTAGACTATTCTACCCAGGGTAATCCTATGCAGTGCACCCAAGATGGCTGCCTCCACATGTACCTTGTGAGGGTGTAATACACAGCACTTGGAAGTTGTTACCCATATTCCATACACCAATCTTGCATTATGTTTTTTGTGTGTTTATCTTATAAAGATCTTGTCTTTATGTCTGTGGAATCAGTATAATATGCCGTTTTACGGGATCCCGGCAGCCATAATACCAATGCCGGGATCCTGATGCAGAGAAGACCGACAGGGGTGCGTGAGGGGTGTCCTCCCCAAACCCCTAACCTTCTCTGGCCACAGCCTAATCTCCCTCTTAAATTGCCTATCTCTAACCACTCCCCGGAGGGGATATAGGTTGGCTTACATTACACTGTGCCAGCATTTGACGCTGGAATTTTTTTCTATGTGATTATATGGGAATTACTGCAGATGATCATTGTATCTATGGAATAAAAGTCACAGATGATATTACACACTCCACATTTGACATGTGAAATACAATGGGGATATACCACTAATAAGATATCAAGCACAGTTCAGTGCTATATTGAATAAAGCACTGTGATTCAATAACAATTACAGACAAATTAATAGACACATACTGTAGAACACGTGGATTATATAAGCCCCTATGTGAGCCATATATCTGTTAGGCAGAATATTGTGGACACTTGTGACAATAGCCCTCATTCCGAGTTGTTCGCTGGCTAGCTGATTTTAGCAGCATTGCAAACGCTAAGCCGCCTCCCTCTGGGAGTGTATCTTAGCTTAGCAGAATAGCGAACGAAAGATTAGCAGAAGTGCTACTAAAAATTTTCATGCAGTTTCTAAGTAGCTCCAGACCTAATCCTAGATTGCGAACACCTCAGTCCGTTTAGTTCCTGGTTTGACGTCACAAACACGCCCTGCGTTCGACCAGCCACTCCCCCGTTTCTCCAGCCACTCCTGCGTTTTTCCCTGGCACGCCTGCCTTTTTAGCATACTCCCGGAAAGCGCTCAGTTACCTCCCAGAAACGCCCCTTTCCTGTCAATCACTCACCGATCAGCAGTGCGACTGAAAAGCGTCGCACGAACACCAGCAAATCTACAAAGTTTTGTGTTAAATAACTTAGCGCATGCGCGCTGCGTACCATGCGCGTGTGCATTTTCCACCTAATCGCTGCATTGCCAAAAATGGCAACGGGCGAACAACTCGGAATGACCACCAATAAGTGAGGACAATCTTTACCACACGTTCTCCACCATACAGTGACACTGTACGGATTTAAATAAAGAAATATACTGGTGATATTTCCTTAAGCAACTATTGCCAATGGATACCACAAGGCATTTCAATTGTGTCCCTGAATGGACACAATATTTAGGAGACACATGGTAGTCACACTGTGGAGATCAGAACCACAGCATACAGATAGTCATGTATATGGGGGTATAGTTTGGCTTGTATCACACTGTGCCAGCATCTGATACTGAAAATTTCTTTCCATATGGTTATATGTGAAATTTTGCTGATGACCAGTGCATTTATGGAATAAAAGTCACAGATGATCATACTTCAAATTTTACATCTTGACATGTGAAATACAATGGTGACATATTACCAATAAGATATAAAGCACAGTTTAGTGCTATATCCAATAGGGCACTGTGACTCATTAACACATTATAGACAAATCAATAGACACACAGATTACATGGATAAAGTGTGAATTAATCAAGCCGCATGTGGACCATTTATCTGTTGGACAGACAATTCAGGATAGTCCGTGATAATAAGTAAGAATAATCTCTGTCACACATTCTCCATCACACAGTGACATTGTATTGATGTAAGCAAAAGAAACACATTGGTGATACTCCCTGAAGCAATTATTGTCATTGGATACTATAAGGCACTATAGTTAAGTCATAAGGTCCACCATAAAATTATCTACAATAAAAGGTGCATTATGAATCAGTGATGCGCACACTGTAAGCACAAGATTGGATAAGGATAGTGGTGGCATAATGAAACCATGTGCAGGAGTTACTAATCCTGAGATACAAATGTATCGATGAAATACATTTAACAGCTGACATTGCAACAAATATTGAAACACTGTTGAAGAATACTAAAGTTAGTGAATAAGGAATAAAATACAGTGGCAAAGCTTTTTAATTCACTTTATTATGTTTTTTTCACATAAATTAATACACTTGCACAATATTTCGCTTATGTTTTAATGAGAACAATAAAAGTTACATTTTAAATTCTAATATTATTGGTCATCTATTGTAAGGATAGGTGACTATAAGAGAATATATCAGTCCGTGTGTGCCCACAACAGGGAATACTTTTTCTGTTTGTTCTGTATGTATATGCCATTCCCAGGAGCACCTCCCTACATATACTGTATACATATACATCATTGATTGAAAGGGGAAAGGATACACATATATATAACAAAATCTAATTGTGATTAGAGGGTGTCAGTGCGACCTTTTTTTATTTAGCTTACACATTCCCCGGAGGTGCCTAATCCTAAGCGGCTGTCCCCACTGCCTAATCCTACAGCCTGTCCCTAACCCTCCCTGAGGTGTGCCTATCCCTCCCTCCACATTGCCTAACACTAATATCCCCCCCCCCCTCCCCACCCGAAGCCTAACCCTAACCCCCTGCCTGATGCCTAAACCCAACCCTCCTCTCCTGGCACTAAACCTAACCTAGCATGCATACTTACGGTCGGGATGCCGCCTGTGGTGATTCCAGTGTCTGTCTTCTGTTCCTTTTGGAGTTCTGCCATCGGGATTCTGAAGGGTGTTGGGATTCTGGCGTCAGTATTTCGACTGCCGGGATATCGACAGGTGACATCTTGACCGCATCCTGTCTATGTGGCTTGTCAATTGCTGTATTACTTAAATGTTCTGTACCATGTCCATTTTTTTATGTCTGAATAGCGCCTTGAGTCC